>NC_060138.1:569412269-569715300 GCF_021461385.2 Schistocerca piceifrons
CAAGCGATTGAAAAAAAAAAGCAGGTGACGCCTGTATATAAGAGGGGCAAGGAAAGAGATCCTCAGAATTACAGACCAATATCTCTAACATCGGTTTGCTGCAGAATCCTTGAACATATTCTCAGTTCGAACATAATAAATTTTCTTGTGACCGAGAAGTTGACGTCTGGTTTTAGAAAGCGTTGTTCGTGCGGAACTCACCTTGCCCTTTTCTCACGTGACATACTGCAAACTGTGGACGAAGGGCACGGCAGATTCCATATTCCTAAATTTCTGTAAAGCATTCAACACGGTGTCCCTTTGCAGACTCTTAACGAAGGCACGAGCATATGGCATAGGTTATCAAATATTTGAGTGGCTCGAAGACGTTTTAAGTGATAGAAACCCAGTATGTCGTCCTCGACAGCGAGTGTTCATCAGAGACAAGCGAATCGTCAGGAGTGCCCCAAGGAAATGTGACTATTATTTTCTATATACATAAGTGATCTGGCCGACAGGGCGGGCAGCAACCTGCGATTGTTTCCTGATGGTGCTGTGGTATACGGGAATGTGTCGAAGTTGAGTGATTGTAGAAGGATACGAGATGACGTATACAAAAGTGGTGTGATGAATGGCAGCTTTCTGTATAAAAATGTAAGCTAATGCAGATGACTAGGAAAAACAAACCCACAATATTCAGATACAGCATTAGTAGTAATGTTCTGCTTGACACAGTCATGCTGTTAAAATATCGGGGCACACCGTTGGAAAGCGATATGTAACGGAACGAGCGTGTGAGGATTATGGCAGAGAAGGCGAATGCTACACTTCGGTTTATTGAGAGAATTTTAGGAGAAAGTGCTTCACCTGTAAAGGGGACCTATTCTTGAGTAATGCTCAAGCGTTTGGGATCCGCAAAAGGTCGGATTAAAGAAACACATCGAAGCAATTCACGATTGGGCTGCTAGATTCCTTACCGGTAGATTCAAACAATACACAAGTGTTACTGAGATGCTTCGAGAACTCAAATGGGTATCCCTGGAGGTGAGGTGAAATTCTTTTCGAGGAACACTATTGAGAAAATTTAGAGAACGAGCATCTGAAGCTGACTGCAGAAAGATTTTAATGCCGCGAAAATACATTTCGCGTAAGAAGCAGGAAGATAAGATACGAGACATTAGGGCTCATATGGAGGAATATAGACAGTCGTTTACCCATAGCTGTATTTCGGAATGGAACAGGAAAGGACTAGTAGTGGTACGGGGTAACCTCCACTACGCACCGTACTGTGACTTACGGAGTATCTGTGTAGATGTAAATGTCGATGCGGTCCAAAATTAGCATAGTACGATACTTGCTTGAGATAAAAGTATTAAGAGGGACAGTAAAACACAATAAAAACTTTTTTCTCCATGTCTTCGATGCCCAACTTAGCCCATATCTTGTGTCGCCCTGACTCGCGCTGCCTACTGCCGCCGAGGTGCAGGGCTATTCAGTCGCTGCTGGAATTCTGTTTATTCTTCATGTTTTACTGTCCCGTTAACACATATTCCTAAACCGAATATCGTACTAGATTAATACGGAACTCCTCTGTCGAATTCTCAATTAAAATTCCGGTGTAAAAATCGTTCGAGAACTACAATCTCAAGCGACAACGTATTCCAGTACAAAATTTAACTACATTAAATTTCATATAAAAAGATCCTGTTAATTCTTTCTAGCGAGAGAATATGAAACTCTTGGGTGTGGTATTTGAAGCTGTTGCGGTTGCATGAAATATATAGATAAGGGCTGCTGAATCATCCAGTGTGTGTGTGTGTGTGTGTGTGTGTGTGTGTGTGTTTGTGTGTGTGTGTGTGTGTGTGTGTGTGTGTGTGTGTAATTAAAGTTCCAGTTTCAAAACGCTGTAGAGAAAGAACCACTGCTCAGAATGATGTCCAATTTAACAGCATATTACTGATGCAGGGAGAACTTCACAGAACAAAAAATTTAACGAAAAATTTACCAATAGATGGCACTGTAAGTGCTTTAACGTAAATACGTCGCCTACAAATGACATATGAATCGCAATACGACGCCTGTAGTTTGATTTGCCTGTAGTTTGATTCCTTACTGTTCAATGTTCAGCCAACTTCGATCCACACTTGGTGGTAAAAATCGGTTTTTAACTGTCCTGATGCCAAAAACCCCATAAAAACCACAATAACATCGGTTGTTAGCTGTTCTGCTGCCGAAAACAGCATAAAAAGCAAAATGACACTGATATTTAATCGCCCTAGGGACAAAAACTGCATAAAAAGCAAAATGGCATCGGTTTCCATGAGTGAAACTGGCAGAAAACATATTCAATATGCTGTCCACTGTTTTGTGTCACAAACTGAAATCGAGAAGCAGCGCGTTGTACAACAGATCAGAGTGTATTGGGGTTGCCGTTCAGTATGTGTTGTGCAATGCATGCCTTAAATTCAGCACTGAAAACAACAGCTTTCAGATAACGGCACAGCCAGAAGTCACACCTATTAAGATCAAGTGATCTGTACGGTCAGGCTGTAAGGAAATTGTGGTATCACGTATCGATACCACGCCAGGGGCGTCGCGAAACTTGCAACGGAATTGCAAGTTCCATCTAGACGCCGATAGTGGTCATGCAGGATGAATGGAGCACGCCCACTGAGCTACGCCTCGAATGACTGCACTAGGAGCACCCTCTGCCGCCACAATATAGGACGATTGCTGTTGAAGGTTTGGAACGACGTTGGTGCCAAAAGACTCTCATACTGTTTACCAGAGAGGGTACGGCTAAGAGATCCCAAGGACTCATGTCCTAGAAAAAATACTGCCCTACGATAAACGATGCTGCCAATCCGCACCACACAGCCACCTTTGCAGAATGAAGTGGTACAGAGTGATGTGCGCGCGGTCCGCCCATCTTCTACAATTCTGCGTATTGAGATGTCCTTGGAGATGGCAGCGGGCTTCGTCTTTCCACAGAATGATCGATGGCCATCCACTGTCCAATTCCATGCAAGTAAGAAATTCAAAAGGTAGCTCAGCAAGGAGCAACTTCTGAACATGGGTGATTCTATATGGATATGGATTATTATGAACCACGCTCACAGGTATGTTCAACATATGGGCAATCTCCCATGCACTCCATGTTTGCACACCACTCTCGACCCCACCTGCAGTGCTGTGGCCACATCTTAGACAGATGTCGGATCAACTGCTTGCCTCCCTCTGCCACACTGCACTTCAAATGAAGCTGTGTTTTCGAATGTAGTAATCAGTTTCTCCAGACCATTAGCAGACGTCGGACCAGCGCCTTTTTTTGTACCCTTGAGTATCCGGAACTTCTGTAGGGCTGCTGGCTCACAGTCAACATTCTTGTAAAAGAGCTTTACCATCAGCACGTGATCCTTCATAGAGACTGTCATGTCGGGCATCTCAGAAGCAAACTGACGAACAAGTCCGTCTGTTGGTGTGCATATTCTGACGCTTACAGTGCCATCTATTAATCAAAATTTTCGTTAAATTTTTTCTTGGTGCTCGATGTTACCCCCCGTGCGTGAATGATATGCTGTTCAAATTTGACGTCTTCTGAGCAGTGGTTCTCTTTCTACTGCTTTTTAAATTATGGACACCCTGCTTATATTTATGTAAATTTATTGTGTGTGTTTTGATAGCTCAGTTGGCACGCGTCAAATTATAGGACATATATGGCCGTATCTTTTGACTGCATTGACATAGAAGCTTAACTTATTTGCACTGCCCAGGGATACCTTAATACTGGATATAAATTTCAGAACATGATGTCTTTACCTGTTCCTTATAGGAACCCTGAGAAATGACCGCTTGGAGAAGGCACCCACGCACAAAATTTCTCTGTGTAAAATGCAATGTGGGACTCCATCCAAAGCAATGTTTCATTTTGTATCATCGGCGCTAAGAAGACTACATTGTCTAATAAACTATTATTTTTGTCATTTGTCCCTTATTATTGACATGTCTTACTTTATTCATGTAATGCATAACAGTTATTTGGTTGGTTCTACTATATGAATTTGCCATGTATACTTACAGTATAAACAAGTAATGTAACCTCAAAATGTAAATAAAACCAACATTACAATACCTGGAAATTATTATAGTACTTTTTCTTCATTTATTCGTGTAATTCATTGACTTGCTCTTGGTCTGTTAACTGTAGCTATTTCTTTTCTCGCGAGCGCCGAGTTGAGAAACCAAAGGTGATGCGGACTTTTTTGCTCAATCGCCCGCCCAATACCATGAGCCTCTGATGCTGCAATCTGTGTTCACTAACATGGTCGATTCCATTTCTCTTGGCTGGCAGGTATGCTATGACAGTCACTAGGTGCTGCACTATTTTGCCGGCCGCTGGTGGCCGAGCGGTTCTGGCGCTACAGTCTGGAACCGCGCGACCGCTACGGTCGCAGGTTCGAATCCTGCCTCGGGCATGGATGTGTGTGTTGTCCTTAGGTTAGTTAGGTTTAAGTAGTTCTAAGTTCTAGGGGACTTATGACCTCAGCAATTGAGTCCCATAGTGCTCAGAGCCATTTGAACCATTGCTGCACTATTTTCGGCAGTTGGTCTGCTCATTTGTTCTCTATAACACCAACAAGTCCCAGTACCCACAGTACACTTCCCAGACTTGTCCAACTGAAAACCTGAGTAGATTACACCCATGAAGTTGTGTGTCGCCGTGTTTGCAGGAACTGCTGGGCGAGGACGGCGTGCTGCTGTACCCGACGGCCCCGCACCCGGCCAATGTGCTGTTCGAGCAGTTCGTGCGCTTCCCCAACAACGCCTACCTGGCCATCTTCAACACGCTGGGGCTGCCAGCCACGCACTGTCCGGCAGGCCTGGACCCCAGCTCCGGCATGCCCCTCGGCCTGCAGGTAAAGTAGTTACGCTCTGCTCTCCCTGGATCTCTGCTGTCGCGTGCATTCCCCTGTTCACACCGGACTCAGAAATCAGGTTAGCTGTAAACCGACATCCTAATTCCTCTTCTGGTTGGTTACTGTCAACCACACGTGGCCAAGACTCCGGCTCGAAGGCCGTGCCCTGACGCGAATGCCATAGTGCTCACCCTCGCTGCACACAACGCCCAAGGCCAGGTCACGCTGTCTCAGCACTTAGAGGGGGCAGACGTGGAACCTGTGAATGGGCCACATTTAAATAGCAATGCAGTCGCACTGCATATTATTTGGTCATATTTTTCACATTTCTCGACAACATATCAATATTATTTAATTATTTCGGGCACGCTGAATAATAACATAATTTTTATCTCGCATACGGACATATGTAGGCAGTTTGATAGATTTTCCCACCCTAGTTGCCACGTAATCTTAACTTATTCAGTTTAGCCGGCCGCTGTGGCCGAGCGGTTCTAGGCGCTTCAGTCCGGAACCGTGCTGCTACCACGGTCGCAGGTTCGAATCCTGCATCGGGCATGGATGTGTGTGATGTCCGTAGGTTAGCTAGGCTTAAGTAGTTCTACGTCTAGGGGACTGATGACCTCAGATGTTAAGTCCGATAGTGCTTAGTCATTTGAAATTATTCAGTTTCATAATCGGAAAAAGATCTTTCATACAATTAAGTCGATCGAAATATTATGGTACTACCGCAACCTTCTTATGGAGACGTGGAAACACTATCTGAAGAAAGCAATGTAGACGTCCTGGGCACTTTCAACGTAAAAAGGTTTGTCATTAAAACGGGAATTACTTTGCAGTGCAATCAGTTATACCTCTGCAGCCACAGTGATCCTTTCAACTGAAACAAAAAACGATCTCGAGAAAAGTTCGAAAAGACATGCAAGATTGACAGTGTCCTGAAAACGTCTAGGAAACTGTCCTTGTAATTTTTGAAGGCCACAATGAATTCTTCAGATCTCACATTTTCTTTAAAACGCATGTGAGCTAATGGAATTGGACGGTGTTTGTTCAAAATGGTTCAAATGGCTCTGAGCACTATGGGACTTAACTTCTGAGGTCATCAGTCCCCTAGAGCTTAGAACTACTTAAACCTAACTAACCTAAGAACATCACACACATCCATGCCCGAGGCAGGATTCGAACCTGCGACCGTAGCGGCCGCGTGGCTCCACACTGTAGCGCCTAGAACCGCTCGGCCACACCGGCCGGCGGTGTTTGTCGGAACGTGTTCCTTCTAGAACGCAATTTTCTTTTTAAATGCATCCTCACGTAATCAAAAAGAAGTTGTTTCTCACCTTGCAGTCTCTTGCTCTGGGCAGTGTGCAGTCAAGTCCACATAAAATGCGACATCTGCAATCCATTCTGCATGTTTTAATTTTCGTTCCTTCCCCCCTTTTCCCTTCACAAATTCAACAATAACGAGTTTAAGTCGAAAAATCGTTCCAGACAGTCTCTTGACTTAACCAGCGTACACTGCAGTAATATACAAAGTCTCTATATTCTTTGTTCGGTTCCATCGAAAACCGTTGCAACTGACAACGAAATAATGCCTGTCACTTTAGAAATGATACCATTCAGACACACTAAGTTCTACATAGCTGAAAATTTAGCGCAAAGTGCTTTTTGATTACTGACCGATGAGTCCGTGTGTCTATCGGTGTCCCCTAGAGCTTAGAACTACTCTGAATCAGAGGCTGAGACGGTTCTGCGACCGTGTGGGCTGCAGATTCCTCGACTTGCGCCATAGGGTGGTGGGGTTTCGGGTTCCGCTGGATAGGTCAGGAGTCCACTACACGCAACAAGCGGCTACACGGGTAGCAGGGGTTGTGTGGCGTGGGCTGGGCGGTTTTTTAGGTTAGATGGCCTTGGGCAAGTACAGAAAGGGCAACAGCCTCAACGGGTGCGGGGCAAAGTCAGGACATGCGGGGACCAAGCAGCAATCGGTATTGTAATTGTCAACTGTCGAAGTTGCGTTGGTAAAGTACCGGAACTTCAAGCGCTGATAGAAAGCACCGAAGCTGAAATCGTTATAGGTACAGAAAGCTGGCTTAAGCCAGAGATAAATTCTCCCGAAATTTTTACAAAGGTACAGACGGTGTTTAGAAAGGATAGATTGCATGCAACCGGTGGTGGAGTGTTCATCGCTGTTAGTAGTAGTTTATCCTGTAGTGAAGTAGAAGTGGATAGTTCCTGTGAATTATTATGGGTGGAGGTTACACTAAACAACCGAACTAGGTTAATAATTGGCTCCTTTTACCGACCTCCCGACTCAGCAGCATTAGTGGCAGAACAACTGAGAGAAAATTTGGAATACATTTCACATAAATTTTCTCAGCATGTTATAGTCTTAGGTGGAGATTTCAATTTACCAGATATAGACTGGGACACTCAGATGTATAGGACGGGTGGTAGGGACAGAGCATCGAGTGACATTATACTGAGTGCACTATCCGAAAATTACCTCGAGCAATTAAACAGAGAACCGACTCGTGGAGATAACATATTGGACCTACTGATAACAAACAGACCCGAACTTTTCGAATCTGTATGTACAGAACAGGGAATCAATGATCATAAGGCCGTTGCAGCATCCCTGAATATGGAAGTTAATAGGGATATAAAAAAAGGGAGGAAGGTTTATCTGTTTAGCAAGAGTAATAGAAGGCAGATTTCAGACTACCTAACAGATCAAAACGAAAATTTCTGTTCCGACACTGACAATGTTGAGTGTTTGTGGAAAAAGTTCAAGGCAATCGTAAAATGCGTTTTAGACAGGTACGTGCCGAGTAAAACTGTGAGGGACGGGAAAAACCCACCGTGGTACAACAACAATGTTAGGAAACTACTGCGAAAGCAAAGAGAGCTCCACTCCAAGTTTAAACGCAGCCAAAACCTCTCAGACAAACAGAAGCTAAACGATGTCAAAGTTAGCGTAAGGAGGGCTATGCGTGAAGCGTTCATTGAATTCGAAAGTAAAATTCTATGTACCGACTTGACAGAAAATCCTAGGAAGTTCTGGTCGTACGTTAAATCAGTAAGTGGCTCGAAACAGCATATCCAGACACTACGGGATGATGATGGCATTGAAACAGAGGATGACACGCGTAAAGCTGAAATACTAAACACCTTTTTCCAAAGCTGTTTCACAGAGGAAGACCGCACTGCAGTTCCTTCTCTAAATCCTCGCACAAACGAAAAAATGGCTGACATCGAAATAAGTGTCCAAGGAATAGAAAAGCAACTGGAATCACTCAATAGAGGAAAGTCCACTGGACCTGACGGGATACCAATTCGATTCTACACAGAGTACGCGAAAGAACTTGCCCCCCTTCTAACAGCCGTGTACCGCAAGTCTCTAGAGGAACGGAGGGTTCCAAATGATTGGAAAAGAGCACAGATAGTCCCAGTCTTCAAGAAGGGTCGTCGAGCAGATGCGCAGAACTATAGACCTATATCTCTTACGTCGATCTCTTGTAGAATTTTAGAACATGTTTTTTGCTCGCGTATCATGTCATTTCTGGAAACCCAGAATCTACTATGTAGGAATCAACATGGATTCCGGAAACAGCGATCGTGTGAGACCCAACTCGCCTTATTTGTTCACGAGACCCAGAAAATATTAGATACAGGCTCCCAAGTAGATGCTATTTTTCTTGACTTCCGGAAGGCGTTCGATACAGTTCCGCACTGTCGCCTGATAAACAAAGTAAGAGCCTACGGAATATCAGACCAGCTGTGTGGCTGGATTGAAGAGTTTTTAGCAAACAGAACACAGCATGTTGTTATCAATGGAGAGACGTCTACAGACGTTAAAGTAACCTCTGGCGTGCCACAGGGGAGTGTTATGGGACCATTGCTTTTCACAATATATATAAATGACTTAGTAGATAGTGTCGGAAGTTCCATGCGGCTTTTCGCGGATGATGCTGTAGTATACAGAGAAGTTGCTGCATTAGAAAATTGTAGCGAAATACAGGAAGATCTGCAGCGGATAGGCACTTGGTGCAGGGAGTGGCAACTGACCCTTAACATAGACAAAAGTAATGTATTGCGAATACATAGAAAGAAGGATCCTTTATTGTATGATTATATGATAGCGGAACAAACACTGGTAGCAGTTACTTCTGTAAAATATCTGGGAGTATGCGTACGGAACGATTTGAAGTGAATGATCATATAAAATTAATTGTTGGTAAAGCGGGTACCAGGTTGAGATTCATTGGGAGAGTGCTTAGAAAATGTAGTCCATCAACAAAGGAGGTGGCTTACAAAACACTCGTTCGACCTATACTTGAGTATTGCTCATCAGTGTGGGATCCGTACCAGGTCGGGTTGACGGAGGAGATAGAGAAGATCCAAAGAAGAGCGGCGCGTTTCGTCACTGGGTTATTTGGTAACCGTGATAGCGTTACGGAGATGTTTAATAAACTCAAGTGGCAGACTCTGCGAGAGAGGCGCTCTGCATCGCGGTGTAGCTTGCTCGCCAGGTTTCGAGAGGGTGCGTTTCTGGATGAGGTATCGAATATATTGCTTCCCCCTACTTATACTTCCCGAGGAGATCACGAATGTAAAATTAGAGAGATTAGAGCGCGCACGGAGGCTTTCAGACAGTCGTTCTTCCCGCGAACCATACGCGACTGGAACAGGAAAGGGAGGTAATGACAGTGGCACGTAAAGTGCCCTCCGCCACACACCGTTGGGTGGCTTGCGGAGTATCAATGTAGATGTAGATGTAGATGTAGAATGTCTTGCTCCTTCATTGTCAACTGAGTCTTCACATTCTTTCTGCATAGCACTGTAATATTGTTTCATAGCAATAACCGTAGCGTATGCGACTGCATAATAGGTATTGAGAGTTCTCATCCCTCTGTTCTATCATTCCAGTTCATTTTTAAAAGCTTGTGATGACAGATCGCTAGACTGCCCCTTAAAGTCCAAATAGTCACTGGACATGTGAACGTAATTCATAACACAAACAAATAATGAAGTATAAACAGCGCTAACACCACGATTCTGCCGAACTGAAAAGGTTTGTACCGACCAAAATTCCACACCGCAATACTAAATGAAATGCCGCGCTGTAGTCACGACTTAGGGAAGAATCGAGCAAAGCTGTTACAGGCCATTCGCGGCTCGCGCGTGCTGTCCGCCTTGCTGTAAACACTCCAGTATCAATTCTGGAAATGCGGCTCTGGCCGCCAGACTTCCGCTTCCACAATCGGTTTTTCTACAGTATGTAAACGCTCTTCGAATCGTCAACAAGTCGTCATTAGGTTTCTCGGCTTGTTTGAAATGTTTGTGATTTTATGTGCATTGAAGAATAGGAAGAAGTTCAATAGACTGGCTGTACCAACTGACATTTGCAAACAAATTGACAGGGTTGGTAACGTCCTAAATAAACAAGGAATAAAACAAGGCACCTACATGTAAGTGATTACTGTGATATTCACAATAAAGTGCCTGGCAGAGGGTTCAATGAACCACCTTTCAGCTGTCTCTCTACCGTTCCACATGCGAACAGCGCGCGGGAAAAAACGAGCACTTAAATTTTTCTGTGCGAGCCCTGATTTCTCTTATTTTATCATGATGATCATTTGTCCCTATGTAGGTCAGTGCCAACAGAATGTTTTCGCAATCAGAGGAGAAAACTGGTGATTGAAATTTCAAGAGAAGATCTCGTCGCAACGAAAAACGCCTTTGTTTTAATGATTGACAGACCAATTCACGTATCATGTCATTGGCGATAATACAAAACGAGCTACCCTTCTTTGAACTTTTTCGATGCCATCCGCCAGTCCCACCTAACGCGGATCCCACACCGCACAGCAGTACTCCATAATAGGGCGAACAAGCTTGGTGTAAGCACACTCTTCAGTAGACCTGTTGCACCTTTTGAGTGTTCTGCCAGTGAATCGCAGTCTTTGGTTTGCTCTACCCACAACATTATCTATGTGATCGTTCCAATTTAGGTTCTTTGTGATTGTAATCCCTAAGTATCTAGTTGAATTTACATCCTTCAGATTTGTGTGACTTATCGTGTAATCGAAATCTAGCGGATTTCTTTTAGTACTCATGTGAATAACTTCACACTTTTCTTTATTCAGGGTCAATTGTCACTTTTCGCGCCATACAGATATCGTATCTAAATCATTTTGTAGCTCGTTTTGATCATCTGATGACTTTACAAGACGGTAGTTGACAGTATCATCTCCAAACAATCTAAGAAGGCTACTCAGATGGTCTCCTATGTTGTTAATGTAGATCAGGAACAATAGAGGGCCTATAACACTTCCTTGGGGAACGACGGATATTATTTCTGTTTTACTCGATGACTTCTATTACGTCTATTGCTACGAACTGTGACCCTTCTGAGGAAATCACGAATCCAGTCCCACAACTGAGGATATTCCACAGGAACGCAGTTGGTAAGAAGACGCTTGCGAGGAACGGTGTCGAAAGCCTTCTGGAAATATAAAAAATATGGAATCAATTTGACCTCACCTATCGATAGCACTCATTACTTCTTGAGTATAAAGAGCTAGTTGTGTTTCATAAGCACGATACTTTATGAATCCGTGCTGACTATGTGTCGATAAATCGTTTTCTTCGAGGTAATGCATAATGTTCGAACACAGTATATTTTCCAAAACCCTTCTACAAATCTACGTTAGTGATATGGGTCTGTAATTCAGCGGATTATTCCTATTTCCCTTTTTGGGTATTGGTGTGACTCGAGCAATTTTCCCGTCTTTAGGTACGGATCATCCTGTGAGCAAGTGGTTGTATATAATTGCTAAATATGGAGCTGTTGTATCAGCATACTCTGAAAGGAACATGACTGGTATATAATCTGGACCGGAGGCCTTGCCTTTATTAAGTGATTTAAGCTGCTTTGCTACACCGAGGATATCTACTTCTATGTTTCCCATCTTGGCAGTTGTTCTTGACTGGCATTCAAGAATGTTTACTTCGTCTTCTTTGGTGAAGGAGTTTCGGAAAACCGTGTTTAATCACTCTGCTGTAGTGGCATTGTCATCAGTGGCTTCGCCGTTGTTATGGCGCTGTGAAGGTATTGACTGCGTCTTGCAACTGGTGTACTTTATGTGTGACCAGAATCTCTTTGGGTTTTCTGCCAGATTCCGATACAGAGGTTCGTTGTGGATATTATTAAAAGCATCTGGCATTGAAGTACGCTCTGTATTTCGAACTTCTGCAAAACTTTGCCAATATTGGGGACTTTGCGTTCTTTTAAATTAGGCATGCTGTTTTCGTTGCTTCTGCAACAGCGATCTGGCCCGTTTTGTATACCATGGGGGATCAGTAGCGACATTTATTAATAACTGAAGTATACTTCCATACAGAAATGTTTGAAGAAAGAAGATCACATTGACATACATAAAAAAATCTGGCATTTTCCAACTTTAACATAACAACTGTGATGATTTGTACTTCGAACAGACAGTAGCACATTTGAAGTAAGATACAAAGACCATAAAAAGCATAAAAATATGGCACCAGGCATTCAACGTCTTAGAACACCTTCGACAAAATAATCACCCCTTATTTCAATAAAAACGGCAGTAAAATAATCACACGCATTAAGAAAAAGACCTCTCTTAACAATACAAGAAAATTTCCAAATTCCAAAAGCAACAAAAAAAACAAATATTAAACAATGAAACAAGCATTAGCAGCCAAACCTTTTTGAAGTTAGTAAACTTCAAGTAGATAAATAATAATACTCCTCTATCCCCCATACAAACATTATGACCTAAATCATACGCGCATCCACCCCGAACACCAGGTACCATAATAGAAAGCTTTAGTGAAGTCATAACTAGAATACACACACACACGCACACTCACTCTCTCTCTCTCTCTCTCTCTCTCTCTCACACACACACACACACACAGATAGAAACAGTCAGGTACATGGAAACACACAGTTTGTAAGCTTCCTGTTCTTCCTTCTAATTTGGAATATATGTTAATGTGTATCTTCTGATAAGCCCTCAATAAAGTGCCCTCTTACACACAAAATTTAAATCCATGAAATCATACGATAATGCTGTCTGACTGCACTCTTAAAGAAATATCATATATCGTCGCTCTGCGTACCCCGCTTCACAAAACATCTTGTTTTGAAACGTTGGAAAAGTAATGAAATTGTAGATGTACCCATCTTGCATGAGGTAGTTCATCACCACATTTACACGAAAAACAATTTCCGGAAGAGGGAACAGTAACAGCTTGCACTGTACGCGCTTGAGCATTGTCCTACAAAATTATGGTCAGGTCCTGCAGAAAGTGACATCACTTCTGTCTCTAAGCTGGTCGTAGGTTGTGTTCCAGAAATGAACAGCATAGAGACAGAAGTGATGACATTTTCTGCAGGACCCGAACATCATTTTGCAGGGCAATCCTCAAGCACGTACAGTGTGAGCTGTTACTGATTTGTTTGACTGATGGGGTTGCTAAGTGCTATACCACCTACTACACTCCCCCGACTTAAGCCCTCTTAAGTTCAACCCGATTTATAAACTGAAGGAAACACTTCACGGAATTCGCTTCAGAACCGCTACAAATTGGTCGGGCAATAGACTGCGCCGCTCGAACTGTCAACACACCTGGCACTGCTAAGAGTATCCTACGACTTCCACATCGCTGGCAACGGGTTATACACAATGCTGGTGACCACTTTGATGGTTAGTAAAACTTTGAAACACGTATCTATTTTGTACGAGCTGTAAATAAATAGTTGCCTCTATTAAACTTCCAACCCTCGTAGTTTCTCACTATCGATTTTGCGATCCGGTGCAACATGAGTTCTCCGAGCGTCATTTGTTTTACTCGAATGTTGTCTGTGGATCAGTTGCTCCACAACACAATGAAATGAGCATGTCAGTACTTCCGTAACAGTTTTAATGAAGACTCTGTAAGATTCCTTATGGATGTCGGTGAAGTTGTAAAGAGGAGGAGGAGAGGTTATATACCATTCGAAATTGTTTTATTACACCCACTTGCATCACGTGCGTTGTAGGAAAAAGTACAAAGCGATCAACTGTGGAAGATTACCGTACTCCATACTTTTGTAGACTTCGAATAGGTAGGAAACTTCCTTCTAAGTGAAGCCACGATATTTTTCTGAGCATAAAATTAACAAATAGTCACCAGCCATTGTTATTGCACGAGAGCCTTTGCAACTAACAGAGAGAGTGGGTATAGCAGTTTAGAAAGTAGCCCGTTATACTGTTAATAGGGTTGCTGCCAATCAGCTCTAATTCAGGAGACATATACACTTATTTAATAAAGATAAAATATGTTAGCCTTTAGATGAATGATATACCTTCCTGGTCAGTCGAACACTACTTCTTCTCCTTATAAAATCACTTAGTCCGCACTATACAACATTTTAAATAGCAAGTGGAACACGACAACATCATGAATGGCACGAATACTGATTGTGGTAGCTGAAATCCAGCAGCCAAACGCTCATTTCCGGAATCGGTATTGGAGTGATATCGGGAAAAGCGGTTTTGAGAGCCTTTGTTAACGTATTGATTGTATAGGCTAAACCCGAACTTCATCGCCACAATTTTGGAGGTCCTTCAAGAATATTCCTTTGAGTATTTTGGTGTAGCGGACCCTTGTCTACGGTGTCTCTTAATGATGTAATTATGTTTTATTCATTTGTTACCACAATTACCTTTGCTTCTGTGGAAATAGTTTTCACAACAATGAAAAAGCCTATAACAAGTTGCCACCAAAACGTTCAACATAAAGCACAAACTAAAGCGACAACTCTGTGATGCGAAATATTGTGATGGGGTTGCGGTCGCTGCAGGAAAAGCTCGACAGTCTTGTTGTGCTGCTCTTCCATTGCAGTCAGTGAACACATACGAATGGTGCACATGAGCACCTATCCATACCGGTCTATGTCGCTATTTACGTACGTCTAACACTGCTGGAGCAACAGCAAGTATCTCAAGAGACTTAAAAAAAAATAAAAAATAAAAAAAGAATTAAGCTCCTCCCTAACAGGCCATGAAGGCCCAACGGTTGCAAGCTAACATCCCAAAGATGTTTGAGCCCTCATGCGGTTCCTCTTCGTCGAAATGTCTTAGCTCAAACACGTCTAGGGGTTGAAACGCACGTGTCGCATTACACGCCCTAAATTGTACACTTATGACCCTTTGGTTAACTTGTCTGGCTGATGACAAGTTTGCGAAATTGTATGAAACGAAGTTAATGTAACATGTAACAACAGTAATAATGATACCGGGAACTAAATTAACGACCCATAAATGATGTAGGCCACACAATTGCAGTTTGGTTAGAATAATGTTCATTCAGAAAAAAAAACCAATGGCGAAAGTGGTCGCATTTAGAATTACTATTACATTCGAGCACATATCCATTTGACACAGTTCGATCATCACAATCTCATCGCGTAATACAAGTTATCTACGCGAAAAGTTACGGGTTCACACCAGGCGCGCGGCTGCTCAGAGACTAAGTCCCGCGATACCACACAACGCGAAATTTTCTAAGTCGTTTCACTTCACCGACAGTCGGCTTTCGCGTCTCAATCCGAACTGTGCCCTTTGGTGTCTCCAGCCGAACTGTCCGTTTTCGCGTCTCCATCCGAACTGTCCCCGTTGGTGTCTCGACCAGAATTGTACTCTTCGATGCCTAAACCAGAACTGCCTTCTGCCCGTCTCCAAGCGCGTTTCCCGCGCGCTCAACATCTTCGTTGAACTGACTAGGGCAGTTCCCTTCCTGAAGTCGTACATGTGATTAGCTACAGCTTATTCTACACTATTTTACATTTTAACATATTTAAATAATCAAAGCTTGATCACTTTCACGCTCTAAATAAAGTAATAATAATATCCATTACATAAAAAACGCTAAATTCTTTTACATAAAACCAATACAATTTCCTTCTTAGCTTTGAATGCCACGGCCATTAGCCTTGCACCAATGTGATTTCTGATAAATAAATAAAGAACAAAAGTAACTATTATGCACTAAACTTTACAACAAATATTCTATTACCTAATGATTCAATAAGGTGTCTCGCTGTCATCGCTCAATGTGTTTTGTGTGGAGGAAATGATGATCTGATGCTTAACTGAAAATACTGATAGTTTAAATTTACTATATATTTTAAACGAATAAAGTTACAGCGTTGATATATACAACATTAGTCATTTTAATGATGCGCTTCTATATGAAATGTCGATCGTTAAGATCGACCAAAGCGTTCAGATTTTAGCATTCAGGTCTTTGTTACAAACTTGTTACTTTCACTTCAACAGTAAATCCTAAAGTACAATAGACATGATCAATATTCAGGTTTTATTGGGTTCACCATGAAATTTTATGAAGTATGGTAGATTAAAATTACTGTAGCTTCATTCCCTGCACTACTACAGAATGAAATAATTTTCATAAATCTTCCGCTTTATGGCCGATCTTAGGTCCACCACATTTAACACTGCTACGTCTTCCTGGCCACAATCACCTTCTACTGGGTTTCCCTATGACGTAGGTTCTCGTCTGACTCACTCGCACACTACAGCGGAATAGACGCCTGTGAATTTCCCCATCTCGTGGCGAATCTGCGCGCGGTCTACATCTACATCTATATCTACATTTATACTCCGCTAGCGACCCAACGGTGCGTGGCGGAGGGCACTTTACGTGCCACTCTCATTACCTCCCTTTCCTGTTCCAGCCGCGTATGGTTCGCGGGAAGAACGACTGCCGGAAAGCCTCCGTGCGCGCTCGAATCTCTCTAATTTTACATTCGTGATCTCCTCGGGAGGTATAAGTAGGGGGAAGCAATATATTCGATACCTCATCCAGAAACGCACCCTCTCGAAACCTGGACAGCAAGCTACACCGCGATGCAGAGAGCCTCTCCTGGACGACAGGGTTCGTTTCACAGTTCCTGAAGGCTGGCTCTTTCGGCCATATACTTAAATGAGAGCTAAATGCTCGTTAACTCACACGGTACTGACCGGCCGCCGTGTCATACTCAGCACATAGACGTCACTGGATGCGGATATGGAGGGGTATGTGGTCAGCGCATCGTTCTCCCGGCCCTATGTTAGTTTCCGACACCGGAGCCGCTACTTCTCAACCAGGTAGTTCCTCAGTTTGCTTGACAAGGGCTGAGTGCACCCCGCTTGCCAACAGTGCTCGGCAGACCGGATGGTCACCCATCCAAGTGCTAGCCCAGCCCGACAGCGCTTAACTTCGATGATCTGACGGGAACCGGTGTTACCACTGCGGCAAGGCCGTTGGCATCTCAAGTAAAGGGAAGAAATATGTTTCCAAACAAGAAACACAACATAAACCGTCGATATTTCATTTGCACTGCTGTGCTGATATTTTCTGCGTAATAGATAAATGAGCATAAAAACTAAAAGAATTAAATTGCTGTGGAATCATCAGTCCGTTGTACCAACACACTTGGAAAATATTCCTGACTAAACTCTGAAATTACAACTGGTATAATGCTCTCTGGTTTCCAGCCGAATGATTTCGTCAACGTTTCTATGAATGTCACTCATATGATCCTCTGGTGAATTATCGAATGGATGGTGTGGCTATGGGGTTTCTCCTCATATCAAATAAGCAATCTATTCACGCAACATTCTGAGGAAAGTGGTATAGAGACCGCACGGCTCAAACCCGAACACTTCTGTATTACACGTGGATGATACCTTCATTGTGTGGCCACTTGGCAGAGATACCGTGAATTTCTTGAACACATCAACATCATCGATGAGAACATACAATTCACCATGGAAGTAGAGAAATGCGACTGCATCTAATTTCTTGATATTTAGATACGGAAGAAGCAAAATGGTACGTTAGGTCCCTCTGTATGCAGAAAACTGGCAACAGACAAGTCAGACTTGCATGCATGCAGCTGCCACCTCCCAGGCAAAGGCATGACTGTTTTGAGAACTGCTTGTCCTCAGGGATCGGGCCATAGCCGATCAAGAAAGCCTGTCTACCGAACTGCGACACCTGAGGGAAGTCTTCCAGAGGAAAGGCTAGTGACACACAGATTAATAACCGCAGCTCCGAAATAACACAGGACCAGGACAAGCGATAATCGTTTCTCCCTCATGTGCGACCACCGACAGGAAGTATTACAAGGATCTTCGAGAAATGTGATGCTAAAACCATCTTCCGACTATCGCGAAAGATTAAAGATCTTGTTCGCTCGCCAAGGATCCACCGGGAATGCACATGCCGGATGTCTACAGCATTCAATGTGACTTTGAGCTGCGATACATCGGACAAACCCAATGCTGCGTTCAACAGCGCTGCTTGAAATTCGCCAGATATATTCGTCTTGGGTAGGAAGCCAAAAGCTTGAGAGAAATCCATAAGTTTGATTTTGAACGGGGAAGAGTGCTGCGCAGTGCGAGTGGATTTTGGGACGGCGTAATGAAAGGAGTCATCAAAATTAGGACTCATGATCACCTCGTGAACAAAGATGGTGGCTATCACATGAGCTCTGCTTGGGATTCGTTATTGGCCATAATATAGTGCGATCGCTCCCAGCCTAGAGGCATGACAACGCGCGAGGTGATGGCTGACTCACTACACCGGAACTCGAGCCCGTTCCCTCCCACTCCTCGCCCATCCTCACTCATACCCTTCCTGTGACAGGGGGAGGGGCCAGCCCAGAGCGCTGAATCGCCTATATAAACAGCACCAACATACCGTCACGAAGGCACAGTGCACACATCGAACAAGTAGATTGTATACTCATAAATACTTTTCACAAACACGTTTCACTTTTTCTGACACATATTGTATCACAGTTAGATTTAAAATAGTTGCCATCTCCTGGTTCTGATCCTAGTTTTCAGGAGATTTCACTTGGTTGGAAGGCATATGCCAGAATGGTAATCCCCTCCCATTTATTCCCAATAGGGAACACCACTGCCCCTCTAGCAGTTCGCTTGGAGTTGGACTGAACCCTCCCTGATTCAGTACTCTAACAATCCTCTCTGCCTGTAGAATGGAGTGTATTAAAAAGTCTTCCCGATATTTCGCTAGAAGATGAGCGTGAAATCATCGAAAAGTCGCGACATTTTTATGAACGGATTTGGCTGGAAACTCGAGAGCTTTACATTAGTTCAGCTGCCAAGGAAGACAACGAGATCTCCTACATTGTCGATGGAGTCGGATCTCACCCTCTAAAATGAATAAGTGGGTCTTCTTATGAACTTTAGGTTTCTTCTCATCGTAAATAAATGCTTGACAACGAAATAAATTCAGAAGAGCTGGAAATTAGCCATAGTAATTCCTGCATTTAAGACGTCAGAATACGAAACGCTGTGAGAATTTTAGGGACATACTTTCACTCAACACTGGATGTAAAATATTTTCAGAAGTAATAACACAATACCTCTCAATAACTTCAGAAAACGCCTTGTTTAGAAAATATCTCGCTTTGGGAAGGGCGTGTCCTGTTTACGCAACACGTCATCAGAGAAATAAATGAAAAGCATGTAGATTTTAACAGAGAAATATATCTGCCATTTATTAATTGCAAATGTTTTTGACAGTTTGACAATGTAGACGGGTGAACGTTGTAGGAAATATTAAGCAGGAGAGGCAGTACTTACTAAGAATAGTCCATGAAACAACATACCAAAACTGCAATTGTTGAAAAAGACTGTTAAATTAATAACAAATGCAGGATGACGGCAGTGATGCAATTTAGCTCCGATACTTCTTACTATGCATGTTGATGTTATGCTGAGGCACTGGCTAAAAGAAATAGTTTTACGCTAACTTTACGCATCGTAATATGTAAAGACAACACTCTTTGCTCATGACCAACTTCCTATAGTTGAGAGCGAGGAGACCCTTCAAAAGCCGGCCGCGGTGGTCTCGCAGTTCTAGGCGCGCAGTCCGGAACCGCGCGACTGCTACGGTCGCAGGTTCGAATCCTGCCTCGGGCATTGATGTGTGTGATGTCCTTAGATTAGTTAGGTTTAAGTAGTTCTAAGTTCTAGGGGACTGATGACCACAGCAGTTGAGTCCCATAGTGCTCAGAGCCATTTGAACCATTTTGAACCAACCCTTCAAAAGCCATTTATAAATTCAATATAATTGCCAAGGGTGATAACTTAATAATTGGGTCCAAAAATCAGAGGTCATGTCTTGTAAAGCTCGAGGCCCAGCTCCAAGAACAGTTGTAATAAACGAACAGAAAATAGAGAGACTAAATGAATTCAGCATCTTGGGAAATACTACCTCCTTCAGAATCTAAAGAAACATATCGAAAAAACTGAAACATTTACTTGTATTAATGGGGCAGATACGGAACACTGAATAAAAAGACGAGACCATAGTAATGTTTTAAAAAACACTGGCAATAATTAATGACAGTGAGAGTTAGATAATAAGAGCTGGAAATCGACAAGCTGCGGAAATGAGGTTTTTTAGAAGAACAGCTGACAGAGACTGGGACTTAAAACTATAAATGAACAAATCAAGGAGTATAGAAAGATTATGGAGAGATTGCGTTGCAGGAATTAATGCAAATAGAATGCCTAAAAAAATAATACACCTTCGACCGACGGTGATGACCAAGAAAGATGTGAGAAGATCAAATAGTAAGACAATAGAGGCATTCAGCAGGATAATGTAGGAAGCAAATGTCTTACACTTGAAGAAAGTGGAAGAAGAGTCTTGAATGGAACGTTGGAGCTAAGTCCCTGTACTGGCTGCCTGTAGCGTTCTTCTAGGCCAGTGATTCCAAACAAGGGCTAATTACCCCTGAGGAGAAAAATGAAACTTAATGAGGGGTAAAAACAAAACGGTGCGACTGCGTTTCTTCCACAAAACTAAACTACTTTTAGGAAATCATTACAGTAATCAAAATTTTGTATGGCTGTGATACCAATAATTTCGATTTTCTTTTTTAAAAAAATACAAATACTAACATTAACGCATGAAACTACAGAGTGTAGCGGCAGCCGCTGAGTCGAGAGGACGCGCAGCAAAGCAGCAGCAGCACTTTTGTTATAAACTGTAAATTAATTTAGTCTTTGTTTTTTGTTTTCTGCAAAAAAGTGACCTGTACGTGTGTATTTTACTGTATATATTAGTGGTTAGAAAATTAATCTTAGGTCTGGTTTTTGCGTAATTCTTGAGAATATCCTTGTGTAGGGCGGCTTCCTAGTGTAAATTTTCCGTGTAGTGAAAATTATTTCTGTTTAATAGCTTTCGCTCTCAGAGTTCAGTGAGAAATGTGCGCACCAACTTTTAGTGTTACCTTCTTCTCCTTTGGTATATTTTCAAACCCAGTAGGGCCATTTGAGCCCTTATTTCTATTTTATACAGAGTACGATAAGGCTATGGACTGTGCTTCTTGTGAGCGGACGCAAGGAGAGTTGGCTGCTGTCCGTAAACAGCTGGAAGCTGCGTTGGCTACCGTCGAGAAGTGTCTAGCTAATACTCGGAGTTGCGGTGACGTCGGGGCGCCAGTGACGATCCCTGCGACATCTTTGGTGTCACTGGAATCCCCTGGTGGCCCGGACGTTACTGCGACTTCCGATACGCATCTCACCGGTCCGTCCTCACTCCAGAGCGGGTGGCAGACAGTGGTGGGTTCGCGTCTCACTGGGCGGAAGGCGAAAGAGGGAGCAGGCTGTAAGGCTTGCTCCCTACGTCTTAGCAACAGGTACGAGGTGGTACCAAGTGTTGATGATAACTCTGAGCCAGCACGGGCTGCCTCTCCTGTTGGGCCAGCGGTCGATTTTCCTGTCCAGTCCGGACAAGTACAGAGGGTGGGTATGCTAGTCATTGGGAGCTCCACTGTTAGGCGGGTGATGGAGCCCCTCTTGGAGATAGCAGGCAAGGCGAGAAAGAATTCCAGTGTGCATTCGGTATGTTTGTCGGGAGGTCTCCTCCGTGATGTGGAGGAGGCCCTGCCGGCGGCTATTGAGCGCACTGTGTGCAACCGGCTGCATATTGTGGTACATGTCGGCACGAATGATGCCTGCCGCTTGGGTTCTGAGGCCACACTCGGCTCCTTTCGGCGGCTCACTGATTTGGTGAAGGCAACTAGCAACGCACGCGGGGCGCAGGCTAAGCTGTCTATTTGTAGCACCGTACCCAGGGTTGATCGCGGTCCTCTGGTTTGGAGCAGAGTGGAAGGTCTAAATCAGAGGCTCAGACGGCTCTGCGATGGTATCGGATACGAATTTCTCGACCTCCGCTATCGGGTGCAGAATTTTAGAGTCCCCTTTTATAGGTCAGGCTTGCACTACACGCAGGAAACGGCTACTAGTGTAGCGGAGTACATGTGGCGTGCACATGGGGCATTTTTAGGTTAGAGGACCCCTCCCTTGGGATCAAAGACAATTTACCTATTAAATCAGCTACAGCGACCGCAGAGAATCTCGGTCCTCGTAGATCAGAGACAGAAAAGGTTAATATGATTTTAGTAAACTGCAGGAGCATCCAAGGAAAGGTCCCACAATTAGTATCGCTTATTGAAGGTTATAATGCGCAGATAGTATTGGGAACAGAAAGCTGGTTGAAGCCAGACGTCAGTGACAACGAAATACTAAGTTCAGACTGGAACGTTTATCGTAAGGATCGGTTAGTCACCAATGGTGACGGCGTGTTTATTGCAGTAAAAAATTCGATAAAATTTAGTGAGGTTATCACAGATTCCGAATGTGAATTAATCTGGGTGAAATTGAGTATCAAAGAACGGTCAAAACTGATGATCGGATGCTTTTATAGACTACTTGGGTCAGGATCTGAGGTTTTAGGGCGCTTCAGTCAGAGCTTGCAGAATATCATTAGTAATTTTCCTGATCATGCCGTTGTAATAGGGGGTGACTTCAACTTGTCAGGTATAGATTGGGAGCGTTATGCTATCAAAACTGGTGCCAGAGACAGGGATTCGTATTGCATTGTTTTGGATGTCCTGTCCGAAAATTACCTTGATCAGATAGTTGGAGAACCAACGCGTGAGGGTAACGTCTTAGACCTCCTGGCAACAAACAAATCTGAACTTATCGAATCAGTTAACGGAGAGGAAGGTATCAGTGATCATAAGGCAGTGACAGCATCTATAACGACGGGTCCTACAAGGAATAAGAAAGGTAGGAAGATATATTTTCTCAGCAAGGCTGACAGGATACTGATTTCAAATTTCTCAGCAGTCAGCATCAAATGTTCGTTGATGAGGACGAAGATGTGGGGAACAAATGGAAAAAATTCAAAGGCATCGTTCAATATGCCCTAGACAAGTATGTTCCGAGTAAGGTTTTAAGGGATGGGATAGATCCACCCTGGTTTAATAACCGTGTTAGAAACGCGCTACGTAAACGAAAGCACTTCATCTCAGATTCAAGAGAAGTAATAAGCTAGCTGACAAACAAACGCTCAACGAAGCGAAAATGAGCGTAAGGAGAGCAAAGAGAGAAGCGTTCAATGATTTTGAAAGTAAAACGATGTAAACCGACCTGACTAAAAATTCTAAGAGATTTTGGTTGTATGTAAAATCAGTAAATGGCTCAAAATCATCTACTCATTCTCTCAGCGACCCTACCGGCACCGAAACGAAAGATAACAGAGAGAATGCCGAAATACTGATTTCGGTCTTTCCGAAGTTGTTTCACCGCGTAAGATGGCAACTTTGTCCCTCCTTTCAATCGTCGCTCGAACGTCGAACTGGCAGATATTGAGGTAACCGATCGCGAAATTGAAAAGCAGCTACAATCGCTTATTTGGAAATTTGTGGTAAGGTCTTATGGGGCCAAACTGGTGAGGCCACCGGCCCCTAAGCTTATGCACTACTTAATCTTACTTAAACTAACTTACGCTAAGAACAACACACACACCCATACCCGAGGGAGGACTGGACCCTCCGACGGAGGAAACGGCGTGGAACGTGACAAGACGTCCAAGACCGGGCGGCTGTCACGCGCGGCTCAATCACTTAGTAGTGGAAAGGCTACAGGACCAGATGAGATACCTATAAGATTGTATAAATATTATGCGAAATAACTTGCTTCCTTTCTAGCAGTAATTTATCGTAGATCGCTTGAGGAACGAAAGGTACCTAACGACTGAAGAAAAGCGCAGGTCATTCCCGATTTTAGGAAAGGCGTAAGACAGATCCACACAATTGTTGACCTACGTATATCGTTACGCCAGTCTGTTGTAGAATTACGGAACATGTTTATGCTCAAGAGTTACGACATTTTTGGAAAATGAACAGCTCATCTATAAAAATCGTCATGGATTCCGCAAACAGTGATCCTGCGAAACTCAGCTCTCTCTGTTCCTCCATGAGATCCACAGCGCAGTGGACAACGGCGCCCAGGCTGATGCCGTGTTCCTTGACTTCAGTAAGGCATTTGACACCGTCCCGCATTGCCGTTTAATGAAAAAAATACAAGCTTACAGAGTATCTGAGGAGACCTGCGATTGGATTCAAGACTTTCTTGCAGATAGAACTCAACACGTCACTATTAACGGAACTAAATCGGCAGATATATAGGTAATATCCGGAGTAGCAAAGGGAAGTGTTGGCTCTGAGCACTATGGGACTTAACATCGATGGTCATCAGTCCCCTAGAACTTAGAACTACTTAAACCTAACTAACCTAAGGACAGCACACAACACCCAGGGAAGTGTGATAGGACCGTTGTTGTTGTTCACAATATACATAAATGATGTAGTAGAAAGCGTCGGATGCTCTTTAAGGCTATTCGCAGATGATGCTGTTGTTTGTACCAAAGTAGCAATACCAGAAGATAGTAAGAATTTGCAGTACGACCTGTAGAGAATTGATGAATGGTGCAGACTCTGCCAGTTTCCCCTGAACGTAAATAAATGTAACATATTGCGCATACATAGGAATAGAAATCCACTACTGTACAGCTACACTATTTATGACAAACAGCTGGAGACAGTGTCTGCTGTAAAATATTTAGGCGTAACTATCCAGAGCGGCCTCAAATGGAGTGAACATACAAAACAGATAGTTGGAAAAGCAGACACCAGACTCAGATTCACCGGAAGAATCTTAAGGAAATGTAACTCATTCACGAAAGAAATGGCTTATAAGATGCTTGTTCGCCCGATTGTTGAGTATTGTTCATCTATCTGGGATCCCTATCACGTAGGACTGATAGAGGAGATAGAGAAGATTCAACGAAGAGCGGCGCGTTTCGTCGCGGGATCGTTTAGCTGGCGAGAGAGCGTTACGGAGATACTAAAGAAATTCCAGTGGAAGACGTTACAAGAGAGACGTTGTGCATCACGGAGAGATTTACTATTGAAATATGGGGGCACCACTTTTCAGGAGGAATTAGACAACACATTACTTCCCCCACACACATCTCGCGTATTGACCACGAGGAGAAAATTCGAGAAATTAGAGCCTATCCAGAGGCTTACCGAGAACCATTCTTCCCATGCACTATTCGCGAGTGGAACAGGGTTGGAGGGATCAGACAGCGGTACCGAAAGTACCCTCCGCCACACACCATTAGGTGGCTTGCGGAGTATGATGTAGATGTAGATGTGGAGGTTACTGCTTGTGAAACAAATGTATGAACATCTTCTTCCTCACAAAGTCTACACATTATGCACATGCTTTGTACTTTGTACCATGAATCTATGGCAGTAAAACTGAGGCATAAAAATCAGATTTTAAATATCTCTCGAAAATCTTGTTCCAGGCTGTAGGTGTTTCCCACAATGGATCAGAAATTGCTTATTATTCACTTTGCAACAAATAAACAAACCGGTGGCGCAACACAATAATAGTTACGTTATGACTATTAGATTGACATAGGGCATACACATTATTATTATTATTATTATTATTATTAGTGGCAGGTGTCATACACAAAGCAAAGACAGCCTGAAGTCTTCCAGAATGACGTACCCTAAGGGGAAAAATTCTGCTATGGGTACATTTTTTGTATTATAAACTCTGTTTTTTGTAAGTTACTAAAACTTATTAACCACACAGCGATTCGTGAAAGAAAACTACATTATATCTTATACGATTATCACAATGTATTATTAGAAAGCGTACACAGTGTCATGTCATGAAAGCCGTTGGACAAAATGATATGTCTCATCTGGAAAGGTCTCATGTAGTCGGCACAAAAGTGTGGTTTATCGAACTATAGGTAGGCTATCAAATGCATATTGTTTGCTTTATTTAATATAACAGATATGTACATGCAATCAATGTATACTTGCTTAACAGGTTACCAGTTTCATTACTCTGTCCAAATAGCCTGGATTCAAGGTCTTTAATGTGCTTTAACAGCTAAATTTCTAACTCTGTTGCAAACGTTTTCTGGTACTGGCCTAAACCTTTATCAGTTTCTAAAACTTCTTATTCTAGCCTTGTACTCTGCTTAAAGTAGCTTGAGGAACGCCGAACATTTTTGAGGCAAGCTGCCAGCCCATTTGTTTGTTATTAAAAGAATCCATACCCTTCTGCATGCTCTCTGAATCACATGAGTAGCGGTTACTTGCTGAGAAAGAAAGTTTCCACTTTTGCTGAACATGCTCTGAATGAATGTCATTCATATGATATGAAGTGTGATATTCTCCATAGAGGAACTAAAGGCATAAAACTGGCATTACTCGAAATTCTGGCAATAATAAACACCAATCAAGGAATCCTGACCTGGCCCTGAACGACCAAGCATAGTTCCGTTACTCATCCTTACTAAAGTAGCAGCAGCCAATCATTTTTCTCTCATCATTAGATAATAAGCTTGTTATAACTGTTCCACACCCACACTCCATAGACTTCTTCCCACAGCCCCCCCCCCCCCCGCGCCCCCTCCCCCGATTTTTCGGCCTGTTGATCGCATTCACTAGTTTGTCGATATGACATAGTAACCTATACTTTTACTCACCTGTACAACATATTTCTCTTATACATTCCTATAGCTTTAATATTTGAATATATTGTAACATAAGATTTATTTGTTCGGAATTGCCGGCCGAAGTGGCCGTGCGGTTAAAGGCGCTGCAGTCCTGAACCGCAAGACCGCTACGGTCGCAGGTTCGAATCCTGCCTCGGGCATGGATGTTTGTGATGTCCTTAGGTTAGTTAGGTTTAACTAGTTCTAAGTTGTAGGGGACTAATGACCTCAGCAGTTGAGTCCCATAGTGCTCAGAGCCATTTTTGTTCGGAATTTCGTCGGGTATATGATTGTGTTTTGTCTCGATATAGTCATAAAATATCACATATCTTTGTACAATAGTATTTGTACAGCTATGAACTCTCGCTGAAGTTGTGTGGACTATCTATTTACAATTAAGTTGTCTGACGATGACCTAAGAAGCCGAAAGACGGTTTATAACGAACTATTAAGTAGATATTATCGTAGAAGTTTGTAATACATCTATGTTCCCCCAAGAACCGACGGGATATTTCATAGATGTTATAACAATAATAATAATAATTAACTACTTGTTATATTGCCATAAACAGAAACGACTGGAAGGATAGGAAGCGTAAACTGTGGTTGTGACATACCTATGACATTTTAGCCATAGTTGCAACATTCCGTGTACAACGTGTAGACCTACATACCAGAAATATGTTTAAAATGCATGTGAAGGAAGTGTTTCCTCACCTTCTGTGAAAAAAGTGTCGTAAATCAATTATCCAGGTGAAGTATGCCACAGAAGAACAATTGTCACAACTTCTGAAATCCGATGTGTAGGGATTCTTCAGATAACACGTAAGCGTCTAAGGAATCGACCTAGCCGTTTTCTGGTGTAACAGACACCAGCATAAGAGCCGGCCGCGGTGGCCGAGCGGTTCTAGGCGCTTCAGACCGGAACCACGTTGCTGTTACTGTCGCAGGTTCGAGTCCTACCTCGGGCATGGACGTGTGTGATGTCCTTAGGTTAGTTAGGTTTAAGTAGTTCTAAGTTCTGGGGGACTGATGACCTAAGATGTTAAGTCCCATAGCACTTAGAGCCATTTGACCCATTTATCACCAGCGTAAGAATAAACGTCGTAGCATAAACTGCTGCCTCTCGTGGCAGTACAAGAAACACTAGAAATGCATTTTAACAGACTACGTCATTTTAGAATACTTTTGCCTCTAGTGCACATATTTCAGCTTGACTGGTTTTAAATGTAACTACAAGGTGTTGGTGGAACAAGTGTCGCTAGGGAGAGGAGTGGTACTGAGGAAGCATGCTTTGTAGTAAGCGTCTAACACAAATGTGGACAGTTAGCTTTCTTTTCTGTAAAGGAGTTGTATGTAGCACTCACAATGCACTAAAAATCGTTTCGTCCTTCTATAAAAATGATTTTTACAAATAAATAATTCCGATCTTCTCACTGGCTCATTAGTTCGTGGTTTAAGAAAACATTTAGAAAAACTAAATACAATTTTGTACGAATGCGTGCTCTCGCGGCGATAACCATTAATAAAATTTTCTGGGGTTTCAAGCCATGTCAAGTGGTTAACTGCCCACGAGCTTTCGGCAGATATTTCGTCTGCCATTGTTAAGTGGTTAACTGTCATGTGGATGCTGCTGTCCTGCGGGTATAGCTACTCCATTGCCGGTGACGTCATTGGTGCTCAGTCCCGCACCATATATGGTAATCTTTTGGTGTGGCGACCGCAGCGCCCGTTTCAATTCCACAATCACGTGATACCAGGCAGTACGGCACCAGCGATATCACTGGCGACGGCGCAACTATACAGGGTGTTACAAAAAGGTACGGCCAAACTTTCAGGAAACATTCCTCACACACAAAGAAAGAAAATATGTTATGTGGACACGTGTCCGGAAACGCTTACTTTCCATGTTAGATATTTTATTACTTCTCTTCAAATCACATTAATCGTGGAATGGAAACACACAGCCACAGAACGTACCAGCGTGACTTCAAACACTTTGTTACAGGAAATGTTCAAAATGTCCTCCGTTAGCGAGGATACATGCATCCACCCTCCGTCGCATGGAATCCCTATTGCGCTGATGCAGCCCTGGAGAATGGCGTATTGTATCGCAGCCGTCCACAATACGAGCACGAAGAGTCTCTACATTTGGTACCGAGGTTGCGTAGACAAGAGCTTTCAAATGCCCCCACAAATGAAAGTCAAGAGGGTTGAGGTCAGGAGAGCGTGGAGGCCATGGAATTGGTCCGCCTCTACCAATCCATCGGTCACCGAATCTGTTGTTGAG
Source organism: Schistocerca piceifrons (assembly GCF_021461385.2). Classification (NCBI taxonomy): domain Eukaryota; kingdom Metazoa; phylum Arthropoda; class Insecta; order Orthoptera; family Acrididae; genus Schistocerca; species Schistocerca piceifrons. The sequence goes on from NC_060138.1 coordinate 569,441,460, forward strand.
AAGCGTACGAACACTTCGACTGAAATGTGCAGAAGCTCCATCGTGCATGAACCACATGTTGTGTCGTACGTGTAAAGGCACATGTTCTAGCAGCACAGGTAGAGTATCCCGTATGAAATCATAATAACGTGCTCCATTGAGCGTAGGTGGAAAAACATGGGGCCCAATCAAGACATTACCAACAATGCCTGCCCGAACGTTCACAGAAAATCTGTGTTGATGACGTGATTGCACAATTGCGTGCGGATTCTCGTCAGCCCACACATGTTGATTGTGAAAATTTACAATTTGATCACGTTGGAATGAAGCCTCATCCGGCGCTGAAATGAGGATTGACACATTGTTGGATGAACCATTCGCAGAAGTGTACCCGTGGATGCCAATCAGCTGCTGATAGTGCCTGCAAACGCTTTACATGGTACGGAAACAACTGGTTCTCCCGTAGCACTCTCCATACAGCGACGTGGTCAACGTTACCTTGTACAGCAGCAACTTCTCTGACGCTGTCATTGGGGTTATCGTCAACTGCACGAAGAATTGCCTCGTCCATTGCAGGTGTCCTCGTCGTTCTAGGTCTTCCCCAGTCGCGAGTCATAGGCTGGAATGTTCCGTGCTCCCTCAGATGCCGATCAATTGCTTCGAACGTCTTCCTGTCGGGACACCTTCGTTCTGGAAATCTGTCTCGATACAAACGTACCGCGTCACGGTTATTGCCCCGTGCTAATCCATACATCAAATGGGCATCTGTCAACTCCGCATTTGTAAACATTGCACTGACTGCAAAACCACGTTCGTGATGAACACTAACCTGTTGATGCTACGTACTGATGTGCTTGATGTACTGTAGAGCAATGAGTCGCATGTCAACACAAGCACCGAAGTCAACATTACCTTCCTTCAATTGGGCCAATTGGCGGTGAATCGAGGAAGTACAGTACATACTGACTAAACTAAAATGAGCTCTAACATGGAAATTAAGCGTTTCCGGACACATGTCCACATAACATCTTTTCTTTATTTGTGTGTGAGGAATGTTTCTTGAAAGTTTGGCCGTACCTTTTTGTAACACCCTGTATAATCTGCAATCTAGCGAGCCGGCCGTGGTGGCCGAGAGGTTGTAGGCGCTACAGTCTGGAAACGCGCTACCGCTACGGTCGCAGCTTCGAATCCAGCCTCGGGCGTGGATGTGTGTGATGTCCTTAGGTTAGTTAGGTTTAAGTAGTTCTAAGTTCTAGGGGACTGATGACCTCAGAAGTTAAGTCCCATAGTGCTCAGGGCCATTTTTTAACATCTTATTACATTCAGGTGTAATGGATTCAGAAAGGTTGGGAAGCACTGTATCGAGGGCCTCCCCATAACTGCAACTCTACGGTGACTGTGTTACTTGCTCAGGTGGTGGCGGCGCCGAACCAGGACCGTCTGTGCTTCGCGGTGGCTCGCGAGTTGGAGGCGGGGCTTGGGGGTTGGCAGCCGCCAGCGCCCCACACTGGCGCTGCCGCCGCCCCCATCACTGCCACCGGCGACGCCGCCTCCGCAACCGCCCCTGCCGCCGCCACCGTCATCCCAATCGGCTCTTAGCGCCGCCGTCCGCCCTTGAACTGCCGAGACTGAACCACCAAGGAGCAACGCTGGCCATCGCCACTCACCTCTGGCTGTGCTAACCTTCCAGCTGCCGCCGCGCCATCACAATGTGTCCAAAGAGTCGGTGCTAGCGTGTCTTCCTGTTCTTACAAGCAATAGTTTGAAAATTATCAACGGTTTTCTCCGTTTTTTATCGCGACTGATTGGGTTTTCAAAGGACTGCAGACTTAAAAAGCTCTCTTTCAGAGATTGCTTAGCGTAACGAAATACCTACTCCGCATCAAATGCCATGAAATTTAGCGTTGCATTCGGGTGGCTTATTTGATTGTGTGACTGGCAATAATCTCTTGTCAAGTTTCGAGAAACTACTTCTCATGAATTCACCACTATCCTGTTGGGAGCAATACGTGTGTTCTTTCTGCATCCATCGCTCTTCCGTCTTCTGTATTGGCTGTAAAGATACTAATGTGTTATTGAGGAAAATAATCTTACACGATGACTTACGATGCCCGCCCTTGCCTTCGAGGCCGCTAAAGCGTAGCACTGTGACTGCGCTCGACTTACAGACAGGCGGTTTGAATTTTGATTCATCAGTATGTGGCCAGGGGACGTGGTGGAGGAGTAGTTATAAACATCAGATTTAATATCAATGTCCTCAGTTCAAATTCCACATCTGCTTGGACTGCCACATACGAGGGATAATAGTTTTTGATGCTAATTCGTCTGTCGAATGGAAACTCAAGTCAGCAGTCCTCTGAAATTTTTGGAAGTAATAATTACGCTCGTCATCAACTACAAAAACTTGACTCGGCACCTTATTTACACTACTCACGGCCACCTATACGAAATAGTTACGCAGTTCGCAAGGTTGAGAAAGTGAATAAAGGAAACCTTTCAGGTTTAGGTGGCTGCGTTTCTTGGGTGCTCCACATCCAACAATTCTACACATTTAGTTTTACCTTCTGACGATTTTAATTTAACAAATTATGACGATGTGAAAATGTGTTACGCTGAAAGAACTCATACATCGACAAACCTGTCTTAAAAAGGACATATGTAACTGAAACCTCTTTCAGAGGGCAGTTGCGTCTATTACGGTGATAATATTGTTTTTTTTACTGATGTTATTATTACGTTACTGTGTAATCTGCACTATTCGAACGTACATGTAACTCGTACGACAGTCTATTCGCGAAACACGAAGGTCAACAAAGAGAGGGAGGGACAGATGAACGAAGGAAGTAATCACAATGTCAAAAAGGTAAAGTCATTTTTCTGCCTGCAAATAACGGGTGACAAAAATATAACTGACCAGGAATATATTTGAGTCTAAAACGAAATAATCTGGTCTAATTAATGAACAAGATAACTGCACTTTACACACAATTGTAAATGTTCCGATTGCAAATGATATTCTTGCTGTATAAATGAAATTGTCAAAGTTTCGAAATCGCTTTTCGGGACAACTTTTACTTGGTCAATCTGTACCACAACATCCTTCAGAAATTCAGAGAACAAGACCAACTAGACTCCTGAAACCTACGTGAGAAGCGGACATATTTTTTACAATTTTAAAACTAAATGAAATATTTACCATGAAACGGAATAAAGTTCAACTCCCAAGTATTAAAGATTACGCTCCAGTATTTTATGATCGCAGCTACAGTTCTGAAACTAACAGAACGCCCAGGGGCTAGTGACGCCACGTTTCTTTTTTTTTTCGTGACTTCACTGGTGCAACAAAGTTTTTTGTCTTTACCAAAAGTTTCATAGCGTCTATCTGCTTCGTCAGATGTAAATCCTTTTATTTTACTGTCGCTTCTGTGTTACTAACTGTAGATACTGTTCTTTTGAAGATACTTTACATATTACTGAACACTATACTTTTCGTACATTTTGTATGCACTCTGTACTACAGCACATGACTGATTAAGATAAAGAAACTGGTGACCATCTAACATAAAAGTCACTAATTGGCCTTCCAGACCGAAGATCTCTGACACGACGTGAAAACAGTAACAAACAGAGGAGTTGTGTGCTGCATGGAAACGTTTGAGGTGCACTAGACATTAAAAAGATGCGTACTCTTAAAATTGTGCACTCTCGATTTTCACTACTGATGCTGTAGTTGTGGTAATATTGTGAATGAACAGAAAACTAGCGTAGAATACTGAAGAGTAAAATGTAAATTGTAAACAAATAATGGGTCTATGTGTATCTGTAATTATGTACTAGATTATAGGAGCTTCAACGATCCGTAAAAATAACTGATGTAAATGTAAAAATTAGTAAATATCGAGATATACTTTTATTACTGTTCTTATTTTATGTATAGCCTCTCAAAGTCAAAGCCAATAATCTCCTGATGGAAAGAAATGTCAAGGCTTTTACCACGTAAGTACCTCTTGACTCTCATTTACAGACTTAAGAGGTACAATGGGATATTATATTTCATTATGAACCCTAATATTAAAAATTACACTTTTTTCCATGCTGTAATATGATACCACCCCATTAAACCTGGACGAAAGCACTAAAAAGTCACCGATGTGAACCAGTAACTCACTGCCAACTACAAGATACAGGAGACGTGATGTTAAATATGTAGGGGCTTTTATGAACTCTTCAAGTCTGAAAACGGTAAACCGGACCAAACAAATTAAAAGTGACAGATTAGTTTCTGTCGTAATTTCACTGAGAACTATATTCCCAGTACATTACTATTTGTCAAACCGTTAGTTTGATGCTAGTTAGTTAGTTAGTTTGATGCTAGTAGACTTCTCTTGGCCAGGTATAGTCTGTTTTTTATGTCCTCCTTGCTCCGTCCGTCATTGATTATTTTGCTATCTAGATAGCAGAATTCCTTGACTTCGTCATCCACAATTCTGATGGTTTCTTCTGTTCTCATTTCGTCTTTCTTCGATTTACTCTCAATCCATACCCTGTAGTCATTAGGCTCTATATACCATTCAAAAGATTCTGTAGTTCTTCTTTACTCACTGAGGATAGCAATATCATCAGCGAATCTTCTCATTCATATCATTTCCTCCTCAATTTTAACCCCGCTCTTGAATCTTTTCGTCATTGCTCCTTCGATGTATGAGTTGAACATGAGGAGCGCAAGACTACATGCCTGTCTTACACCCTTTTCAATCCGAGCACTTCGTTTTTGGTCTCCCCCTCTTCGTTCTTGTGCATATTATACATCACCCGTCGTTCCCTGTAGTTTAATCGTTTTTTTCTAAAAACTTCAAACATCTTTCACTATTTGACACTGTCGAACGCTTTTTCCAGATCGACAAATCCTATGACCGTGTCTTGAGTTTTCTTTACCCTTGCTTCCATTATAAACCGCAGCGTCAGCATTGCCCCTCTGGTGCCTTTACTTTTCCTAAAGCCAAATTGATCGTCGTCTAAAAGGTCATCAATTTTCTTTTCCATTCCTCTATATATTATACTTGTCAGCAAGTTGTATGCATGAGCTGCTAAGCTGATTGTACGATAATTCTCGCACTTGTCGGCTCTTGCAATCTTTGAAATTGTATGGATGATTCTAGTATGAAACTTACACTCTGCAGCGGATTGTGCGCTGATATGAAACTTCCTGGCACATTAAAACTGTGTTCCGGACCGAAATTCGAACTGGGGACCTTTGCCTTTCGCGAGCAAGTACTCTACCGACTGAGCTATCCAAGCACGACTCGCGACACCTCTTCAAAGTTTTAATCCGCTAGTACCTTGTCTCCTACCTTTCATACTTCACAGAAGCTCTCCTGCGAACCTTGCAGAACTGGCACTCCTGGAAGAAGTCTCCGCAATATCCTTTCTTTCAGGAGCGCTAGTTCTGCAAGGTTCGCAGGAGAGCTTCTGTGAAGTATGAAAGGTAGGAGACAAGGTACTGGCGGATTAAAACTTTGAAGAGGTGTCGCGAGTCGTGCTTGGTAGCTCAGTCGGTAGAGTACTTGCTCGCGAATGGCAAAGATCCCTAGTTTGAGTCTCGGTCCGGCACACAGTTTTAATCCGCCAGGATGTTCAATGTGTGGATGATGTTTTTCCGAAAGTCAGACAGTGTATCACCAGACTCATACGCTCTACACACTAAGGTGAACATAGTCATTTTGTTACCGCTTACGCCAAAGATGCTAGAAATCCGATGGAATGTTACCTATTCTCCTCCAAAGCTCTTTTAATTCTGACTATAATACTGGATCCCCTATCTCTTCCCTATCGACTCTTGTTTCTTCTTCTTACACATCACCAGACTAGTCTCCCCCACCGCCCGCCCTTTCATAAAGGCATTCAGTGTACTCTTTCCCTCTTTTCGCTCGCTTCTCTGCATTTAACAGTAAAATTCCCATTTAACTCTTAATGTTATCGCTCTTCCTATTGATTTTACCGTAGGCTGTTTTGACTTTAGCACATGCTGAGTCATTCCTTCCTACCATCAGTTCTTTTCGATTTCTTCACATTTTTCACGAAGCCATTTCGTCTTAGCTCCTTGCCCTTCATATTGATTTCATTTCTAAGTATCTATGTAGTCCTGATTTCCCTGAACATTTTTATACTTCCATCTTCCGTCGATCAGCTGAAGTATTTCTTCTGTTACACATTGTTTCCTCGTAGTTACCTTCCTGTTACCTATATTTTTCATTCCAAATTCTGTGATTACCCGTTTTAGAAATGTCCACTCCCTTTCAACTGAAATGCCTACTGAGCTATTCATTGTCGCAGTATCTGTCCTAAGAGAACTTAAAGCGTATTTCTTCATTCCTTGGAAAGCGTATTTCTTCATTCCTTGGTATTTCCGTATCCCACTTCTTTGCATATTGTTTCTTTCTGACTAGTCTCTTAAACCTCAGCCCATGTTTCATCATTACTAAATTGTGATATGAGTCTATATCTGCCCCTGGGTACGCCTTACAATACAATATCTTATTTCAGACTCTGCCTGATACTGATGTAATCTAACTGGAACCTTCCCGTACCTCTCAGCCTTTTCCAAGTATACCTCATCCTCTTGTGATTTTTGAACAGAGTATCTGCTATTACTATCTGAAATATACTGGTGAACTCAGTCTTTCTCCTCGCTCATTTCTACTACCAAGACCATATTCTCCCGTAACCCTTTCTTCTAATGCTCTCCCCACAACCACATTCCGATCCCTCTTGACAATTAGATTTTCTTCTTCCTTTATATACCGAATTATGCGTTTGTCCTGTGGTATAATATAAGGCACACACAATCCATCAGGAAAGGAGGTTCCCTGCAAAGCACTCGTGCGTCCCTTCGTAGATTACTGCTTTTGAGAGCTATACGATGTAGTACTAGCTGAGAGAACTGAACGAACACAAAGAAGAGCAGCACGAATGGCCAAAGATTTGTTGCATCCATGGTACACCGCCTTAGAGACGCTAGAAAACCTGAACTTGAAGACAGATACTAGTCATCCCACGGAAGACTACTTACGAAATTTCGAGACCCAGAAGTAACATATGAACTTCGGAATGTACAACAAGCCTCTACGTATTGCTCCCACTGGTACAGTGAAGACGAGATCAGACTAAATACAGCGTGCTCCAAGTATCTAAGCAATTATTCTTACAGCTGCCCATATACGAATGCAACGGGAAGAAATCCTTATTTGTGGTGCAATAAGAAGTACCATTGCCATGCACATCACAGTGATTCGCAGAGTATTGATGTAGACGTTAGGAATTGGCTGCAGAATCACTAATCAGTTAACTATGACTTTCTTGGGGGTTCTGCTTGGCGTTATAGCAGTGGCGGCATTTGTGCCGACCTTCCCTTTCCAACTATACTGAGGTGACAAAAGTCGTGGGATACCTAATGCCGTGTCGGGCCTCCTTTCGCCAGGCGAAATGCAGCAATTTGAAAGGCATGGACTCAACAAGTCGTTAGAAGTCCCATGCAGAAAATTTGATGGATGCTGCCCCTATAGCCATCCAAAATTTCGAAAGTGTTGCCGGAGAACGAGTTACTGTACGAACTGACCTCTCCATTATGTCCCGTAGATGCTCGGACGGATTCACGTCGGGAAAACTGGGTAGCAAAATAATTCGCTCGAATTGTCAAGAATGTTCTTCAAAGCCATTTCGAATAACAGCCGCCCAGTGATATGGCACAATACCATACATACATACATTCCATAGTTGTTTGGGAACATGCAGTCCATGAATGGCTGCAAATGGTCTCCATATAGCCGAACGTAACCATTTCCAGTCAATGACCGGTCCATTCCGACCAGAGATCCCAGTCCATTCCGTATAAACATAGCCCACACCATTATGGAGCCATCACCAGTTTTCACAGTGCCTTGTTGACAACTTGGGTCCGTGGCTTCGTGGGGTCTGCGCCAAACTCGAGCCTTACCATCAGCTCTTACCAACTGAAATCGGGACACATCTGACCAGGCTACAGTTTTCCACTCGTCTAGGTTCTAATCGATACGGTCACGAGCCCAGGAGAGGCGCTGCAGGCGGTGTCGTGCTGTTAGCAACGGCTGTCGCGTCGGTCGTTAGCTGCCATAGCCCATTAACGCCGAATTCCGCCTCACTGTCCTAAACGATACCTTCATCGTACGTCCCACATTGATTTCTGCAGTTGTTTCACGCAGTGTTGCTTGTCTCTTAGCACTGACAACTCTACGCAAACGCCGCTGCTCTCGGTTGTTACGTGAAGGCCGTCAGCCACTGCGTTGTCTGTGGTGAGAGGTTATGTCTGAAATTTGGTACTGTCGGCACAATCTTGACACAATGAAGACTGAGTTCCCTAACGATTTCCAAAATGGAATGTCCCATGCGTCTAAGTGTTATTATTCACGTCGTGCGGCCATAATCACGTCGGAAACCTTTTCACGTGAATCACTGGAGTACAAATAGCCGCTGCGCCAACACACTACCCTTTTATACCTTGTGTACACGATACTACCGCCATATTTATATGTGCACATCGCCATCCCATGATTTTTGTCACCTCACTGTGTTTAACTCTAAGCACGTAAGCGAAAAAATGTTTAGGAAAGGGTTAAAATTATGTGTGTTAAGTTCGTTGGAAGTCGATAGGTGGTCCAATTATGAAACACTGGATCAATATAGTCTGGATAATTTGCGTCCATTTTAAGCAGAAGCTAGTTTTTCGCGTATCTAAATGTTTATGACGTCTTATTCCCTGAATTAGGTATAAAATGATATGATTTTGCAGGTACATTCATTCATATATGTGGTTACTGTCTACAAACTGTGTGCCGAATAGAGGCAGTAGTCAAGAAGTAATAAATTAAAACATCATGCCTGATGTGGGAGCTTTACAGCATGAATAGCAAAAATGAAGTAGGGGATGAACTTTTTTCCATACTTCATTTTGCGAGTGGAGTCAGTGATAGAGAATTTCGCAAAGGTTTGAAATTATGTACAGCCCGCATATTTGCGCGCCGTCAATTACGTTACTTCTGAGCACTTTCTAGCTGCAAAACTTGTCTTAATGTTTTACACTTTCAACATTAGATTATACCTTTTAATGGGTAGTTCATGACATGTTTTAAAATTTTTAAGAAAGGTCAGTAACTATGCAAAATATTCAATTTAAATTATTTGTTGCCTCTGGAAGCCGTTGAATAGATAACCGGCAACTGGTATTGGGTTCTGGGCTACCGAATTAGTAGTATACGCTGACGGAGAATTAATCGCAACACCAAGAACGAGTTGTGAGACAAACTTCAGCTGGCAGACGTGTATAGCCAAGAATGCCATAAGGTGACAGGGAAGCCATTACCAACATTTCACTGAGTTTCAACGAGGTCGTGTAATAGGGCAACGAGAAGCTGGATGTTCCTTGTGGAATATTGCGGAAAGATTTGCAGCAGGAATGTAGCCACTATATATGATACCTGGCAGCGGTGGTGGCGAGAATGTATGGTCGCAAGAAGACTGGACGCCGGAGAACCACGTGGTAACTACCGAGAGGGAAGGTCACGTTGGGCGTGGGGCTCTGGCGCATCGTAGAGCATCTGCAGCAGCAATTTGAGCAGCAGTTGGCACCACAGTGACACAACGAACTGTAACAAATCGATAACTTCTACGACAGCTCCGAGCCAGACGTCCTGAAGCGTGCGTACCACTGATCCCAAACCACCGCCATTTGTGACTTGAGTGGTGTCAATCGAGAGCCCACTGGAAGCAGAGTGGAGGTCTATTGTGTTTTCTGATGAAAACTGGTTCTGTTTCTGTGGAAGTGATGACATCTGTTGATTAGGAGGAGGTCAGTTGAGGGCCTAAAACCAACTATTGTAGCAGCACTGGACATAATCTGAGTTCTGGTCTGGGGTGCGATTTCGTATGACCGCATGAGCACTGTCGTGGTTATCTCACGAACTCTGACTGAAAATCTGTGCATCAATTATTGTGATTCCACCTGTTGTGCTGCTATTCATGAACAATATACCAGAGAGTGTTCTCCAACACGATAATGCTCGCCCAAATGCTGCTGTTGTAACCCAACAAGTTCTACAGTGTGTCGACATGCTGCCTTGGCCTGCTCGATCACCATATCTGTCTCCAATCGAGCACATATGGGACATCGTGGGATGATAACCCCAGCGTCATCCAAACCAGCATTAACAGTCCCCGTATTGACCGACGAAATGCAACAGGCATGGAACTCCATCCTACGAACTGACATCCGGTACATGCACAACACAATGCATGCACATTTGCACGCCTACATTCATCTGTCTGGAAGTTAGTCCGGTTATTAATGAACCAGCATTTCACATTTGGAGTGGCTTATCCTTTGCTTACATTGACGTGTGATTTTTCAGTGTTAATCACTTAAGTAATTATTTTACATAGACGAATGTACACATGAAATTTCATTACTCTACATTAATATTTTTTGGTGTTGCAATTTTTGCCGTCAGTGTTAGATTTAGTGGAATCTGGCCGCTGCATTTGGGCGGTTGTGTGTTTATTTTTAAAGTTCGTCGTGTCATCTTCGGGGAGCAGATGGGATTACACAAAGAGAGTAGGTGAGAAAAAGTAGTTTCGAAATGTTCATACTTCTGGCGAACTTGGTAGTAACGATACGGTTTTGTTAGTAGCTTTTAATATTCAGATACACATCTTTCATTTCAGTAGAGGAATGAACACTGATCCGAAGAAGCTTTTTGCAGGTCAGATGGCTTCTAAACAATTAGGGGCTCCAGAGTTTGGATTCTCCGCAACGTCCATCAGAAGCTACCGTCGAATATAGATACGAATGTTTCTTCTTTCTAGAGCAGAGAAATGGTCTGTGCTGAAGGCATCACACCACTACTGTATTTTGTCTAATTTAGCAAAGTGCTGACTTCATGCCTATGGTATAAGATGGAATCATAAACCTGTTGAATCGACGGATTGGAAACCGAGGTCGTGTCTACTTTTTGTTTTCAAATTAGGTTTATCGGCGCTACGCATTGTTTGTTAGAACAGGGGGTCATATTCCATCAACAGAAGTCCTCGAGTTCTGAGTTACAGAAGGAGCCATGTTCATGTAAACAAGTGTATGGTGGACCTGTTCCAGTAAAAAAGAAGGGAATAGACGATACGAAGAAAATTCTAAAACACATATCTGAAGAACAGAAGCCATTTTATAACAGTGTATGCCAGTTACCAGTGAAGGATGGACCGGATAAACATGAATCATACCCACAATTGTCTGCTTTGCTGTCTTGTGATTGTATTTTGGATACATTATAAATAAACCTGTATGCTGATAACCTGTCTTTTAATACTATATTGAATATGAATAATACAAACTTGCATAACACCATCCTTCCGATTGAACACAAAACTAGTTGCCTTATCAGGTTCGGAAAAGGGGCAACTCCAGCACATGCAATCTGGGCATAGTGGCACGATTTGAATGAATCAAGAGTGGTGTTACAGCTATAATGCGACGATTCTGTGGATCTCAAGAGTATATACAGAGTGAGTTTCGTTAACGTTTAAAATGTCGGGAAATACTCCAAACGTAAATGACAAATGTTGAACATGTGACGTCGCCACATGGGGTACCTCTCCGCACGTGTAGCGGTTGGGCTTGTCGACCCTACCGTCGCCAGTAGGGTGCAGTGCTGCATATCGCTCCACTACGCTACTCGTTTTTCGAACACCTTTTGTAAAAATGAGCTGTTGTAAACGTGGAAGTTAAAAGATTGTTGTCCTCGCTGTATCCAAGCAAAAGCCGTTCTTAATTTGCTTTTTTCCTTTTATCCGTCCTTGTTTTATTGCGGACTTTGTTTAGAAAAGAAAAAGTAGGTCATTTACTGATAGCGACGCAATTGGGAAGCTTATACTCAATTATTTGTGACGCAGTGCGTTGGGTATTTGTTGTACTGTATTGTACAATAAACCAGTGGAGATTGCGAGACCGATAAATGAAACAATGAATCTTACCTCAGAGTAAATACATAGTTTTCTAAAGCATACATAAAATACCCTCCCTCCCATATGCAAGACTCGAACCCTGTGCCCCACGCGCTTTGGTCTCACACGTAGCCCCAGATCCACCCCGACGTGAATACTTGGGTTGGGATGGTCAGATGCAACGGAGCGATAGGCTCAACCGCTGCGCGTGCGGTGAGATCCGTCAAGTGGTGACATCATATTTCTACATTTGTCATCCACTTTTGGGTATTTTCCATGTGTCTTAAATTACTTGTCTCAGCTCCATCTACGTCGATTCGGGGCTTTTTAAACTTTAATAAGTATTGCCCTGTACGTGTGTTAGTTCACGCGTTTGCCTCAGTTTACTATGTGACTGCTTATTCAAACAAATGATATTTATAAAGCAGTCACACAGAGATTGAAGTCAACGTTCGAGTTGGCACACAGGATCTATGCTAAGATTCACCGATTCTTCACATGACATCTGCAGTTTCGTTGGTTTGGAACGTAGACGTTATGCAAAGACAGAATTAAATTTCAGTCGCGCGGGGTAGCCGCGTGGTCTGCTACGCCTCGCCACGGTTCGCCCGGCACCTCCTGTCGGAGGTTCAAGTCCTCCCTCGGGAATGGGTGTGTGTTGTCCTTAGCGTAAGTCAGACTGAGTAGTGTGTAAGCCTAGGGACCAATGACCTCAGCAGTTCGGTCCCATAGGAACTTACCACAAATTTCCAATCAAATTTTATTAATGACAGGCACTCATGTTATTGATAACATACTGTATAAGAAATTCGCCATACACAGGTAACGTAGTAGCATACGAGACATGTCAGAAGCAAAAGGAAGTGTACTTAACTGCAGCAAAAGCTAACTGAAGCAAGTTGAAAACTTTACGTGTTCCACTATTTAACAATTCTGTATTTCATGTGTTTTAGAATAAAAGAGAAACCACAAAAGATAACGGAAAAAAGGAAGGAAGGATGGAAATAAGACTAGGGTTTAACCTTCCGTCGACATTGAGATCATTAGACAAGGATTAACGATAATGAACTATCGCCTAAACTAGTTTGGGGAAGCAAATAAAGTGTTTGGGTTAAGGTGGACCCACAAACCCCTCAATGACACGGATAAATCAAGAGTAAAGCTAAGTTTATAACTGTTTTTTAGAGTATTGGTTTTTCTCTGTGTAAGAATATATATATTTGCTTCTTTTTAAATTGCAGGTAGCGTAAAACAAATGTCAGTGACTAATGAGACTATAATTGATGACAGTCAGAACTTAGTTTGACGTAAGAAATAAGTTTAAAAATGAGCGCTGTGTGTACTAATGAGCGCTTTACTCTCTTCCATGTACCTGCAGTCGCTTCTTCGTGCTCTAATCTACGAGACTTGATGCTTGAATCATTGAACAAAAATGGTTAGTAATGAATGTACAAGGGCTTCCCTCCACTGATCGTGGACGTCAACTAAGAAATGGTTTCGGTTTCGGAGAGCCCCCAGTGTCCGTCACTTTTTGAAATACAGCACTAAATGTGCAGTGCGCCGTAGCAACATTACCAGCATCTCAAAACTATATATATGCGGTAGTGTAGTCACCGGTATACAGCGTTCCAGAACTAATTTTCGTTAAGCTGCATTGCTACTAGGCTGTGAAATGCGTTACGCCCAAGTACAGAGCCTATAACAAAGTCTGATATCTACAGTCGCTACATTCTCTGTGAAAGTTGTTACCGTTTGACAGCTGGAACGGTACTAGCGCTCCAAGCGGTGAGAAAGGAAAGAGTGACATGAGTCATGAGAATAATGAAAGTTTTATTTATTTTCATACATAAGTAACGAAATAATGGTGTATTTTTGCGTTCCATGCGTTACTAAACTACAAAGAGACATTAATTATATGCAAAAACAGCCGAATTTCTCTGATTCAGTGACATAAGAAATTCTTTTGAAGAAGTGCAGTATTGCAATTTACTTCGCGGACGGCGAGAGAATAGAAATACATATTTTATGCATGAAAAGCGTATATTTCTGTCGTCTCTTCCTATTTTAGTAGGAACTTCCCGTGACACACAAAAAAATGTTATGGAGCGTAATGATACGCCCTTTATTACACTTCAGTCGACTTTCTGATAATCGAATGTTTTTGTAAATGTAATTCCTTTTGCTTCAAAGGCGAACATGTTGAAGATTCTTACCGTTTGTGGCTCAGATGTAGCAACAGTTGTGGAATTGGGTTCTTTCCAGTTTCGAAACAGTTTTATTGCTTTTTGTCGTTTTATTACATCTGTGCAACCTACCTTTCAGCTACAGGCGTGGTGACATATATGGTACGTTAAATAATATCACACAGGTTTCATACAACAACAGTTAGTGAATTGGGCTGGATGTGTGGCGAACAAAACTTCGCCTTGAAGAGTAGACTTATGACTTCTCTCTGTAGATCGGGTCTACTGGTATTTACTGGCAATTTTTTTGTTAAAAATGAAAATGACATTCTTCAGTAAGTATCCGTATGTTAAAAGAGAATCGCACATAAACTATCCTGTAGTTTACGGTTTCGTCCTCTCCGTGTGCTTAGGCAACTAACAAATGACAAATGGAGTGTCATTTTTTAGTAATTGTCGACTTTTATGGCAATACACGCGCTCGCTATGGTAAAGACTGCGTTACAAATCAATGTAAACGATAGTACTCATATTTATCCGATATTGTACCCAGAACTAATGGCCGCTAGTCGCACTGCTATCGCGTTGGGTAACGAAAACTAGACAGTGTCGCGACTGTTATGTCAGACTGTGGCTTATAATCTCTCTACGCCAGAGTATGTCTGCAGCTTTTATTGAGGGATCTTTGGTATGAAACTGTTAATGTGACAATAATAGATCGTTTTAGTGGATATTTTGCCAATTACGTAAAATGAGGTGGCTCAAATGCGATCGTTTACGGAAAGCACTAGAAGGTAAATAAATAATTTCTTGTCATTATTCCTTCCATATAACAAGTAAGCGACCTTTTTCAAATGCTCATTCTGCAAAACAGAAAGAAACTTTTAAAAATAGCTCAAACACATACTTTGTCAACAAACATTTCCGTAACTCAGCGGAGTTTCTGGAATATGATGTTGAAAATTGCTTTCTTCTGCAAGAACGCACATCGTTTAACGTACAATGTTTCTGACATAGCTTACGCAATGATAAGTAAAGGCCATTCTGAAGAGAGAACGTCAGATAAACTTTACTCGTTTCTCAACGGGTTCCCCGATATAGCTGCGTGAAACTACCGGGAACAGCGCATGTGGTAGTAAATTAACTTTGTAGTGTTGTTCACTGTGTTTTATTGTCGGTGTTCAAAAATACCACAAATTTCAGTGTTCTGTAGCAGCTGATGTAGACAAATATTGTCTTGCTAATCGAAGCCAGTATCTACATTTTCCATTTAACATGAACACAAACACGTGAAACAGGAACATCCAATTTTTCCCTTTCTTGAATTTTTTAGTTTTTAAACAATAGACTGTAGGCTACTGCACTTCATAAATTATAGTTGGAAGTACGTAGTAAGAAAAATGGCAGCTATTTCATAAGTAAAGACTTTCCTGATAATCGAGTATATGCTTAATGTCAGTTCTATATATAAACACAGTAAAATTAATAATTTCTGGCATTAGTTTGTTGTCCATTGTGTAGTTAATTTAGCTGAATATGTTATCAATGCAACGACATTGTTGTAGGCACATTCAGATGGTAGCATACTGCGTGTGATTCACACACACACACACACACACACACACACACACACACACACACACACGTTATACTCGTGTATTCATGCTATCTTCAAAGACAAAGAAATAAACATTTTCTCAGATGACAGAAACATAGCAGGCAAGAGTGTTGTCACCAGTGTTGTCAGAGACTTATTGATATCCTTCTGGAATTTAAAAAAATGTCAAACAGCCTTTCACTGTCAGATGCTGCAATGGGATATAGACCGATTTTTACGTAGAATTTAATTGTCTTCATGTGAAGTGACGCTTCTCTCCCGCGTTTGATGATTGTTTCAGTGTTGTTATTGTCGTCATACGTAATTCCACTACGAAAGCTAAAGAGAAAATGCTGAAAAGTAAATGCTTCCAACCCAGTTCGGACTTCATTGTTGAAAAGAGAATAGTATAGAAAATAGTGTCCGTCCCCAGAATATTAATCAGACGCTTTCTACGTCTCAAAAACCTGACAGCAACAAATTTACATTTGAAAATTGGTTTCAGGCTTTCCTTATGGATGACGGTCCTAAACGTTCCCTTGGTTTTAATTTTACTATTCTATTTCACGATTTTGCCACAGCGACAAGTTTCATGCAAGTAACTGTTTGTGGAAACATCTTACTTCAGCAGTGTGATTCATTTGCACAACAGGATAATGACTTCAGATTTTACATTACAAAGCACCCTGACTGCTCTCCTCCGAGTTGAGTAAAAGATTAAAATAAGTAACAAAGCTTTTAAAAAAATAGTTAATTTTATTCCTAATACTTTGGTAAGACAAATATAATCTTAACAATTTTTGCGAATATTCATTACATGGAATAGCTATTCGTCATTACATCCTTGCATAAAATAACTACTGCACACTATCCAAGATGTGTTTCAGTTACATGCAAATCCAAACTGTTTCCTGTGGTAATCTGTATTTAACTAATTAGATATCTTTCATTTAGAATAAAACAGTAGAAATAAAATAATTACCATACAGAATAGCCACATGAAAAGTCCAACAATATACGATATTGAAAGACAAAACTGCAACGAAAAGATGGTTTCAAAAAGGTACATAAGTGTGAACATCCACGTAAAACGTAAATTGCTAAGGAAGCATATGAGGTTAGTGTCCTGAGTTCCCATTTTTACTCGAATATGTTTCTCTTCGTTCTTTCATATGCAAACTGCTCTATTATTTTACAAAGAGCGGCTTTTCGTGCTCTTTCATTTTCTATGGACATATCGATACAACCACCTGTACTGTGAGAATCACTGTTAAGTGAGTGGCAGACGATACTTTTTATTGAAGCGCAAAGTAAAGTCTTGTTCTGTTCCATGCACACATTCTGCGTAGATTAATGACTGGCTGTACTGCTTTCAGCGAGATGATCTTTCTACAATTTCATCTGCATTATCTCTAAGGGATGGACACATACGAGACCAAAGATTATCTGTAGTTTCTGCGCTAAAAGACAGTCTTGGAATTTTTCAAGCACATTCTTGCGAGGCATTTGGTGTCTTGTATCGAAGGAAGGAAAATTAGAGTTTAATAGCCCATGAACAGTGAGGTTAGTACAGATAGAGCACAATCTCAGGTTATGGAAGGATAGGAAAGGAACTCGCCGGTCCTTTCAAAGGAACAATCCCGGCATTTACCTTAAGTGATGTAGGTAAATCACGGAAAACCTAAATCTGGATGGCCAGACTGGGATTTGAACTGCCATCCTCCAGAATGCAAATTCAGTGTTGGTGCTGATAGTAAACACAAAGACCCACATTAAGCAAAGTAAAGAAGGTAGTCACTC
Organism: Schistocerca piceifrons; assembly: GCF_021461385.2. NCBI lineage: Eukaryota > Metazoa > Arthropoda > Insecta > Orthoptera > Acrididae > Schistocerca > Schistocerca piceifrons. The sequence continues at coordinate 569,459,043 of NC_060138.1, forward strand.
ATTTCTCGAGCAGAACCAAACACAGCGCCAAACGGCACAAGAAAACAACCACCCAGTGTGTTGATGCCACATGCGTTTTGGCAGTAGAGCCACAAAGCGCACACATCCGGGCGCTGTAATAAGCACAGCAGGCCATTCCACAAAAGCGCTGAATCATAAATGAAAAGGCTATCAATTGCCCCAGAAGAACAGCTGATGATATAATCAAAATACACAAAGAGACAGTGTTCAAAATTGCCCCAGTTCTCAGCAGCAAATCAACCATGGCCACACTTGCAAGTTAAGCATTTTTTTTACATTATTACGTCGTTTTTATTTGATAGACAGGCAAATAAACCGTTGCTAACCTGTCGACTTGGGTTAAGAAGTAATTATGCTACTATACAGTCAGAACGAAACTACCCCAGAGAGTATATCTCCTCATAATAGTGCAGACACCAACATACCCATTACAACATATGGCGAATGTGAAGTAACAATTGGCATGGGTTTCAGTCAAAGGGTCAAATGGAGGTTCGTGCTAGCAGATGTTATTCAGCCAGTATTGGGTGTGGATTTCATTCACCACCAACGACTGGAAATAAACGTCCATACAGCACAGATCAAGATGGGCAGTAAGGTTGTCATAGGTAAAAAAAGATAAAAGTATTACCAATGCCACCATCTCACTCTATAATTCTATTATACCAGAGGCCAGACAGGAAGTTACTGAAATCTTACATGAAGTAATACAGGCCATAGAGCTTCATATTATGATAACACTCGATCAACCAATCTCACAATGGTCATGGAGATTGGCACCCAATCGTTTTATGTGGCAATTGTGGAATTTGAGGAAATTTTAAAAACAGATAGGCCTGTCATACACAGATTCGACAGCCTGTAGGCATCATCATTACATCTAGTGAAGAAGAAAGATTGCACCTGCAGGTCCTGTGGGGATTACTGTGTTCTCATTGCATGCACCAGTTGCATCTTCCACCCAGTCCCTAACATAAGTTATTCTGCAAATGTATTAGACGCAACTGCAGTTTTTTAACTTGATCAGCTGTGAAAAGGTTTATAACCAGATTGCTGTGGCAGAACGAGACGTCCCCAAGACCACAGTGACAACAGCTTTTGGTCTTCTCGAGTATCCACGCATGACATTTGGTCTAAAAAATGTCATCCAGACATGGTAGCATTTTGTAGATGAAGTGCGATGGGAACTTAATTTCTGTTTCATGTGTCTGGACGACATTTTGGTGTTTCCCAAGCTACTGCCATTACGTGAGAGACATCTTAGCGTGATGTTCGACATTGTATGAAAACATAGTTTGATACTGAATTAAACAAACTCTGTTCTGCGCCAAAAACAAGTAACATTTCTCAGCTATACAGTTTCTACCGCTGGTATTTGTCCACTTCCTTAAAAACATCACACTCAGCAGATTTTCAGCTGCTAAGAAGATTCCTGAAAATCGCTAACGTGAGCAGCCAACACCTGCCAAGAGCAGCAGAGGTAGGCACAGGCACTGCTGATAGCAGCACTGATGGGTTATAACACCATGAGCTGTCACCTCATCCCATGGACGCCAGAGATGCAACATGCCTTTGAAAAGGTAAAAGACAGCTTACAAAAAGCAGTTCCCTTGTCTTATCCAGTCCATAATGCACCATTAGCATTAGTAGATGCTAACAAGCATATTATAGGCGCCACTCTTCATCATATGTTGACAAGTGTTAGTGTATTTTTATACCGATTTGGACTAAAGAGCATTTTGCATAAAACTCTAGGATATAAACCAAGTATCTAATTTCTACGTATTTCCCAACCAAAAAATCTCATTTGCCTATATCGAAAAAAACAAAGTCACATTTTCTCATTTAAAGATTTATACATCTAATAAATATTATTTATATAAGAACCATCTGACCTCATTTTCTTGTATCTAGAATACCAAATTCTAATTTTCACATTTAAAAATTTACAAATACAATAAATTTTATTCTTTATAAATAAGAACTGTCACACATTACCTATCTATATCATCGATTGAAATTTAAATTAAAAATTCCATAGGTACATTTTAACTGTAAATGTTTTAATAAAATAAAAATCATTTTTCAGTCTACATAAATACAGGCAAAACAATATGAACAACAAAGTTAGAAAATTCTAGTAAAGGAGGGTATGGATTGAGTGATGGAGATTTAGAAGATTATTGCAAAGAAAATCGTTATTCAGATGTAACTAGAGAAGATCTGTTGGAATTTATGGATTATTTTAATAAGAAAGAAATGAATAAACAAATGAAAAAGAGAGCACTAACAAATAAAAATAAAGAGGAACTTCAATAAATTTAAAGAATTATTTCAACTTAATAAACAAAAATAGTCGATCTTATTTTAAATCCTCTTCACAATGTTAGTAAGAATGATAAGGATAACAAATAGAATAGAAAATTTCAAAAGAAATTCATAAAATTTGTAAAAGGAAATAAATGAAAAATTAGTCTTAACTTAGAAAGAGTCAATTAACTATTTTTATCAAAAATCTAAGGTAAAATTAATAATGGTAATGATTCAGTTAAAAAATCTTTAAGTGATCTTCACAAAATCTGAAAACATAAAATTTTAAAAATTATTCTAATCCTAATAAACAACAATTAATCGATATTATCAATAGATGTGAGGTTAAAATTAATAATAACAAGTAAATAAAGATAAAAAGCTGTAGTTAATTTAAAAAATGCAAATCAGAAATGTATCCCTTATTCAATAAAATCAGCTTTACATCTAGCAAATCGTCATGTACAAATAATTAGTAATTGTAAAATATTGGATTAGAATTGATGAATTTTTTTGAACAAGAGACAATTAATATTCCTGTTCAATTAAAAGATATTCCAAAATTTAAAAAGATATCAATGATTTCAGTTAATGTTTATGCATATGAAAGCTATGAAGAAGGAAAAGTTATTGTATATCCTCTTTAGCATACACAAAATAATGAGAAAAACATGTTAAGCTGCCTTTAATATGAGAAGAAAATAATTAACATTATAGTTAGATAAAAAATCTGTCTACATTAATTAGTTCACAAACAACTAAAAATGGTCATCAAATTTATCTATGTGTTCAATGTTTAAGATATTTTAATTCATAAGAAAAATTAGACATTCATAAAAATGATTGTAAAGAACATAAAGAATTAAAAGTAGATATGACTGAAAATGTAAAAAAATTGAATTTCAAATTTATAATCATTTATTAAGGGCACCTTTTGTAATTTTTTGCAGATTTCGAAAGTTTATTAAAATATATTAAAACCTGTCAAGCAAATCTTGATAAATCTGATATTTACCAATACCAAAAACATTTACAAATTTCATTCAGTTATTACATTTACTATTCATATGCTCATTATAAAAACCCAGTTACTTATACTGGTAAGGATGGAGCATAAAAATTTGTTGAAACGTTAAAAGAACAATCAAGGCAAATTGCTAGAATAAATGAATGAAATACTCCAATGAAAATGACTAAAGAAGATGTAATCAATTTTAAAAATTCAGAATTTGTTTTATTGTGAAAAACAATTTAGTTTTGGTAAGGAGAAAGTAAGAGATCATTGGCCTTTAGCAGGAAAATATCGATGAGTTGCACATGCAGATTGCAATCTTAATCACCAAAATCCTGAATTTATTCTAGTTTATAATTTAACGATTTACGATGTTCATTTATTTATAAAGGCCAGCTGTAGATAGTAAAGATACTGATGCTATTCAAAATAATGAACAAAAACGTATTTCTTTTAGTAAATGTGTGGAAAATGGATTAACATTAAGATTTGCAGATACATTTAAATTCATGGCTTCAAATATTGATAAAATATCTTCTAAACTTACAAATGAACAATTTACAGAAGCAGCAAAATATTTTGAAGGTGAACAATTAGCTTTAATAATTGAAAAAGGAGATTATCCCTACAAATATATGGGTTGTGAAGAAAAATTATAAGAAACAAAATTACCTAAAAAGGAATGTTTTATTCAAGGCTTAATACAGATAATATTTCTGATGAAAGTTATAAAAGCGGAAAAATAGTTTGGAAAGAAATCAATATAAAAATTAAGATGAATATACAAAATTATATAATAAATCTTATGTTTAAATTTTAGCAGATATTTTCGAAAATTTTAGAGAAACAAATATTAAATCTAATATACTTGATCAATCATGGTATTATACTGCACCAGATTATCTTGAGATTCTATGTTAAAAATGGCAAAAATTTGATTAGGCTTATTACATGATTATGATATTTTATTTCTTGAGAATGGAATTCAAGGTGGAATGTCTCAAAGTATTAAAAGATATGCTAAATTAAATAACAATTACATGAAAAATTTTGAGCCAAGAAAACAATCCAATAATATTGCATATTTAGATGCAAACAATTTATATGATTGAAGATTGTCTCAATTTTTAACATTTAAAAATTTCAAATGGCTGGATCCAAAATGTTTTAATCATAAAAATACTTAAAATGTCACATGTTTATAAATATAGTTATATTTTAGAAGTTGAATTAGATATCCAAAAATTATTTGATTTACATAAGGATTTAACATTAGTACCAGATAGAGAAAAATTTATTAAAAACATTTAGTAATAAAGAAAAATATGTTTTACATTATATAAATTTAAACAAAGTTTAGATCTTGGTTTAGAGCTAAAGAAAATTCATAGAATCATATCATTTGAACAATCTGATTGGTTGAAGAAATACGTAGATTTGAAGATGGAAAAAAAGGCTGCCTACGATTTTGAAAAAGATTTTTACAAGTTAATGAATAATTCAGTATTTGGAAAATCAATGGAAAATATTAGAAATAGATAAAATATTAAAATAATAACAGATTGAAGAAAATTTATGAATTATATTTCAAAACCAAATTATGAACATACTACTGTATTTTCAGAAAATCTATTAGCAGTTCATATGAAAAAAAATAATAATAATGGTCAATAAACTGGAATGAGTATTCTAGATATTTCACTAGAATTTTATGAAACCAAAATACAGTGGAAATATTGATTTATGTTTATGGATACTGCCTCATTCATTTATGATATAAGAAGTAAATATTTCTATAAAGATATTAAATCAATGATTGATTACTTTGCTACAAGTGATTATGCAAAAGATAATATTTATCCACAAGAAAATTTTAGAAAAAAATGGAAGATGGAAATTATGGAAAAATTATGTAACAACACGCTGGTTTAAGATTGTAAACGTATGCTTATAAAGTTGGTGATAAAGAAGAGAAAAAATCTAAAGGAGTTAAGAAATCTGTTGTAAAAAAAGAAATTACTTTCAATGATTAAAAAATGTTTAAATGACAAAATAAAACATTATAGAAAAATGAATTTGATTAGATCATTTAAACGTGAATTACATACAGTTGAAAGCAATAAAATTGTTTTATGTTATGATGATCATAAACTCCTTACACAGCGTGATTATAATAAAAGTTAAACTTTCAAAACCCTGTAGAAATAACATCACTTGACAGGATGACATCTAATTGCAATGGAATATTACTGGAGAAGGGTGAAAACGTGTGGCAGAAGAAGAAAAGTAGTCCGACAACTGATCAGTAGATGGCGCTGTATGTATCAGAATAAATAAATGAAAAGACCTGTCATATGCATGACCCATTGACATTGGTATAAACACACCAGGTACACTGCTTTTTCTCCTTTCGTGTCTGCAATGTTCTCCATGACTGTCTCAACGGAGGATTGCGCTCTGCTTATAAAGCTGAATTACAAGAATTATGACTGTGCACACGTTGCTCTGCAGAAGTTTGGGACACTGAAGGGTTTGGAAAAAGGTGTTGGTCAGGTGACTGCTGCATGTAGGTAGGAAACGAAATGATTCGATGTCAGTGGATGCAGTGGTCACAGAAATGGAGGATGAGATGACTGGTGGTATGCAAACATGTAGTTCACAGAGAATTGTGCAAACATTGCACATACCTGGGACCATGGTGTATAAAATCCTACAAAACATCGTTCTTTGCTATCCATTCAAAAATACCCATGTGCACGAGTTGCTTTCTGTTGGCCTGCCAGCAAGAGAGACCTTTGCTTTAGAATTTCTTGCCCACGTAGAAATGGACAATGATTGGCCATGGTAGATTTTGTGGACAGATGAAGCCCACTTCCATATGACAGGACATGTCAATACACAGAATTGTCGAATATGGGTAATGGAAAATCCACATGCAAATCAGCCACTACCATTTCATCCTGAGAAGGTCACTGTGTAGTGCAGGTTTATGGCATCATTTACCATAGGGCTATATTTTTTCGAAGATACAGCTCATTCATGTATTGTTACCTGTACTGTCACTGGTAAGGACTATGAGGGTCTTTTGCGCAATCACGTCATTCCAGCTCTCCAACAGTGTGGATGGGATCATTTTTATGCAAGATGGCGCACCTCCACACATTGCAAATCCAGTGAAGAAGCTGCTGAAGCGTCATTTCGGAAATGCTAAAATTATCAGCTGCAATTTCCCTATAGCCTTGCCATCCTGATCACCTAATCTTAATCTGTGTGATTCCTGACTGTGGGGCTTTCTGAAAGATGTTGTGATCAGTGTTCTGACTGCAAACTTAGCTACCTTGAAGGCATGCACTGTGCAACACATTCTAAATGTGACCCATTTCTCGATTACAACTTGTTGCAGAAAACGGTGTACAGCATATTGAACATGTTTTGCGCCAGTCACATGGAAATTAATAATCCTATTTGATATTGACTGATGCTTTTTATACGGTTTTTGGCCTCAGGACAATAAAAACCGATGTGATGATGCTTCTTATGCGGTTTTTGGGCTCAGGACAATTAAAACCGATGTGAGTGAAACTTTTTATGCAGTTTTTGGACTCAGGACAATTTTAAACCTATTTTTCCCATCCAATGTGATATGATCTTGCTGTGGTGGATGCGCTTACATAACTAATGATATCGCACCTGTACACCCATGCGCACTGAGTTGAACAAATTGTTAAATGTACACCTTAGGCATTGTTGTATGAATCATTTGTCATTTGAGGTCGACAACTACTAAATTATGATGCTTACAGCGCCATCTGTTGCTATATTTTCTAATTGTTTATTTTTTTCTGCCGTATGTTTTCCCTCTTCTCCGATAATATTCTGTTGCAATTAGATGCCTTTCTGACCAGTGGTGCTACTTATACAGCAGACTAGAAGTTTGACTTTAATTATAATCACCCTGTATTATAGATTGAATTAATACTTTACCATATCGTCATTATAAATTAAACCCAAATAAAAGATGATAAGAATGACTTTGTATGAGAATTAAACAGCTGTACAGAAGATTAAATAAAAAATTAATTAGTTTCTAATATTCTTTTATGATATGGTAATTTTTGATGTTTTGGGAAATGAAATTTACAAACAAATTTTCCTCAAAAATATTCACTTTTTGATAATCTTTTCCTTTATTTTTTGATGAAGTAAATATATTTTCACATCTATTGAATTATCAGAGTTATAAATACATTTAGAAGAATTTTTAATTTCCTTTCCAAATTTTTCAAGGATAACTGTTTTAATATGCCAATTATGAAGACACTGAAATAAATGACTCACTTCGAATTAGAATGACAGTATAAGACTTGGAGGGAAAGCGCATTCAAAGGACTTGTAATTTAGGTATCATCTTGCGATGAATGTAACAAATGTTAATCATTTTGCAACAATTTTTTGCATCTGGCAGATAATATAAAAAGCCACATTGAAGACTTGGATTTCTTTTCGGATGTAACCATATTAAATTCAGACACATAACCTTCAGATCGAACATGAACGTGATTTATGGTGACATGTCAATTCCTCGTTTATGTAAGAGATTGGAACTTAAATTACGTGAAAGCACCTGTGTGCCACTAGTTAAAGATTTTCGAATTTATAAAGAAAATCCTCAATGCATTCCGACTTCTGTGAAAAAGCTTGTGAAAGCATCCAACATTACACTTACATCTACAGCTGAACGAAAACGCGGATTTATTGCCATGAATCTAATGATCTGTGGAGAAATCATTTGCAAATTCTGCCTCTCACAAATTTACTTCTGATTTCAATAAATAGACCTCCAATGCACTGTTTCGATGCAGAATAATTTTCGACACGATGGATCGATTCTCAGAACTGCAGCACACTTGAGACACCAACTGGCGAACTCTCGGAATCTTCAGAACCAATCCCACTCATGTCGTCTGTTCGACTAAGCTCTGTATATTAAAACGCCAAGCATGTACTGTAGCACGATTTTGTAAATAAGCATTATTTGTTATCTGCTTTTGAGATAGACAACATCAAGAAGGTAATCGCAAGTCATATATAGGTAAATAATAAGCATTACACACCAAATAAAGTGTGTGATATATTCGCCACTAGGACTTCCCACCCTCATAGTGGTTAAAGCAAAAATCGTACATTCTATATGTTTGGAAATCTTCGACATGGCAGTTACATTCAGAGTAATCTGATTTTTCAAACCAGTCATCTAGAGTGTATAACATGGCTTGTCTTAAGCAGTTTGTGTTGCAGAAGCCTGATTATTATAAATCTTAAATCATAGAAAAGTAGAAAACAAATACATTGATAGTACTTTTACTTCTCATGAATAGCTGACATTAGGCCACAGCTATATTTTACTGTTGTTACCCATTTCAGAATATGCTACTTGGGACAATCTTCTAGAACTTGAAAGTTTGTCATTTTACAATATTATTTAAAAGATTATATTCGCAAGATAGTTTTGCCTATGAGATAACATTTAATCCGTAGGGCGTTGAGAATAACTTGGAAAATTTGCAAGCTTACAATCGTGCATACAGCGTATCATCAGTGCTCATGAGCTAACTCTTGAGCTAAGCCTCAACTAGAAGTGACAACCAGTCGTTTCAAACCGATGTTGCTCATAGAAATCGCAACAGAAAAGGCTCAATCTGAAGTCTTCCATAAGAATCTTAATGCTGAGTCCAGAAAAACTTTCTCTTGTATTCAAGTAACCAGCTTGCTTTTTCCTCTGGAGTATTTGTTAAGAGCAGTCGTCACGTTAGGTTGATGGATTTATCTTCTCACTATAAAGCAGTCCCTTTCCAAAGCATCTTACTGTAATAGTCCATTACACCAACATCGTTTCCCATGATCTGTACACATATATAAGTGATCTGGGCATATGATCTGTACACATATATAAGTGATCTGGGCATTTGTGCCATGGGGTTTGCAACATAGTCTGCTCCTTGACTTGAGATCCCAGTCAACCCAATATGGCTATTGATGTTGTGTTGATCGCGTTATTCAGGTACAGTGGCGGCTATTAAGGCAGTGGTGGATGGCTTTCGCTGTACTTCCCCGTGTTCTGTACAGAAACACTTCTCTAGTATTTTATAAGTCTCTTGTACAGTCACTCGTGTTTCTTTCAGTGCTGAATTGTCTCCCCCAGCGCCGAGTTACTGTGTAAGAGGGACTTTATTTCCATAAACAAAGTGCTTTTCGTAATAAAATTACTTTCCTTGTTTGATCTTCAGGAATAGAAACGTGCCGGAAACATGAGGCACAGTGAAAAAGACCGTTTAAAAAAGAAAATGATTTGACTGGTGGTATCCTATTGGCTGGGGTTGGAGTTATTTAGCTGCCGTTGATCCAGTGGCTGCCATACAACAAAGCTTCGTTGTTCAGAGTGTTTGTTTCGGTAGCGGAAAGTAAATTTTTAACGTAACTTAATTATTTTTTCCTGTGCAGTGTCACTGGTGGTTTCAAAACACTGTACTATACATTTGAGAACAAGATTAATCTAAAAGCTGACACAGGAAATAACATAATCCTTGACATCTTGGATATTCGGGACTCAAGCCAGATGTTCGCGTCGTTCTCGCACGATATTTCAACAGCATGTCTCACTGCCTTCTTCAGATGCTACCTGAGACTGGTCCTTGGGTCGATGGAGTCCAGTATTTATCCCTGGATGGAGCTGGGCGTTCCCTAATCGGTCCGCGCCGAGTCGAGTGTTCTGTCTGTGGTCCGCGCTCGCCGGACTCAGCTTCAACGGACCCCTCCAGTCGCGGATGTTCCGACTGCCGTCCGCGCCCGTTTTGGCCGTCCTCCATGGTTATGGTCGTCATCTGAGGTGTGTCAGAGCCGATCTGAGGTGTTGGATACTCTGTCTCATGACTGTTACTAAGATTTCGACTTCTGTTTCGTGCTGGGCGCTCCAGAATCGGTCCGCGCCGCGTCGTGTGTTCCGTCTACGGTCCGCGCCCGCCAGATGCAGCTACATTGGCCCTCTCTGGTCGCCAGTGTTCCGACTGCCGTCCGCGCCCGATGATCTGGGGTGTGTCAAATGTGGTCTCTAATGTCTGACACCTTGTCTCACGGCTGGTCTCTCGGTCTCCACTTCTATTTCTTGTAGAATCCCGCAGTGTCCTGTGTTGAGTTTTCACAAGCTCAAGCACTGGATTCCAGGCAGTGCTGATTTGGTATCCCGAGTCACAGTTGATTACATTGTCTGTGACCTTAATGTCAGTGGCTTCTTTAATGACACTGTCCCAAAATCTTGAGGTCTGTGTCATAATCTTGGTGTTAGTGTAATCCATTGAATGACCAAGTTCCAGACAATGCTCTGCTATGGCTGATTTAGTTGCCTGTCTGAGTCTGGTATGTCTGTGGTGTTCTTTACACCTGATGTCCACAGTTCTGTTGGTCTGGCCAATGTATGACATCCCACACTGGCATGGTATGTAGTCCCAGGTCATTTTTTACATTCCCCAGCATACCCCAATTTTGGTGAGTGAGCAAAATATGCTCTTGATGTCATATTTCTGGAGAATCCTGCTGATTTTGGCAGAGATAGGTCCAGCGTATGGCAGGTATGCCATCTTCTTTGCCTCTTCTAGATCTTCTTCAGGATCCTTTGGCTGATTGGCAGGTTGAAGTGCCTTCTGGATATCTCTAGAGGATACCCACTCCTGCTGAACACTGATCGTAAGTGTTCTATTTCTGTGGCCAAACTATCAGAATCTGACAGAGTTTGAGCTCTGTGGACCAGTGTTTTGAGCACTCCATTCTTCTGTGCCGGATGGTGGCGACTGCTGGCTTGTAGGTATAAGTCAGTGTGCATAGGTTTGCGGCACACGCTGTATCCAAATGTGCCATCTGCCTTTCAGAATGGTTCAAATGGCTCTGAGCACTATGGGACTCAACGTCTGAGATCATTAGTCCCCTAGAACTTAGAACTAGTTAAACCTAACTAACCTAAGGACATCATACACATCCATGCCCGAGGCAGGATTCGAACCTGCGACTGTAGCAGTCTCGCGGTACCAGGCTGCAGCGCCTAGAACCGCAAGGCCCATCTGCCTTTCTCTTCACTAGAACATCCAAGAATGGAAGTAGTCCATCCTTCCCTATTTCCATTGTGAACTGAATGTTCGGATGGCAAGAGTTCATATGTAGCAGGAATTCATCTAACTTCTCCCTACCATGGGGCCAGATGACAAAGGTATCAGCCACATAAGTAAAAAAGCACTTGGGTTGATATATGACTGAAGAGAGGGCCTCCTCTTCAAACGTTTCCATAAATAGGTTGCCCACCACTGGTGTTAAAGGGCTGCCCATCGCCATCCCTTTTGATTGTTTGTAAAATTGACCCTCATATAGGAAGTATGTCGAGGTCAGTACACGGCTGAATAGGTCAAGGAGAGCACCATCGAACTTCTCTCCAGTAAGCTCAAGTGACTCCTTCAGTCGTACCCATGTAAAGAGAGACACCACATCGAAACTAACCATGATGTCTGTGTGTGTGATGTGTTGCTGGCTCAGCCATTGTAGGAAATCCTCTTGACTTCTGGATGTGATGCGCACGTTTACCCACATGTGGTGTCAACATCTTCTTCAGATATTTCGCAGTAGAGTAAGTTGCTGTGCCAATATTGCTGACAATAGGTCTCAGAGGAACCCCATCCTTGTGAACCTTGGGGAGTACATACAGTCCAGGTGGTGGTGGCACTTTGGGACACAGCTTCTTGACAACTTGTTCAGGCAGGCCCGTCTCCTTCAACAGAGCCCTGGTCTTTTTGTACAGTTGCTCTGTTGGGTCGCTTCCTGTTGACCTATATGCAGGATCCTCCAGAAGTTGTTGCACCTTTCTGTCATGTACTGTTTTCTTTAGAATTACTGTGGAGTTCCCCTTGTCTGTGGGCATCACCACAATGCTCCCATCCTCCCAGAGTCGCCTCAGCGTCACCCTTTCATCACTTGAAATGCTGGATTTGGGTGGCTTGGTGTTGGTGAGCGCCCTGCAGGCCTCTCTTCAGATCTCTTCGGCCACACTAGAAGGTAGTGTGTTGGCCACTTGCTCAACTGCACTGACGAAGGCTGTGACAGGCACGTTTCTAGGGGTCACTGCCAAATTAAGGCTCTTGCTAAGTAATTTCAAAGTGGTCTCATTGAGCTGATTGTCACTTAGATTGACCACCATGCGTGTGTCCCCAGTCTGTTGCACCTTGTTGTTGAGGCACTCAAACTTGGATAGTTGGCATTCCATTGACTTCCTGCTGGTGCATTTTGCTAGAGACCAGGAGCCACCGTCAACCTGGTCGGAGTCTTGAGTTGTCAAGGAAGCTGCTATAGTTGGGTGAAGATACAGCAAATCCCTGGATGTCACATCCAGTTGGTGGCATAAGTTGCGCACTGTTTCTGTAAAGAAGTTCGATGGGGCTCTCCTTGACCTATTCAGCCATGTACTGACCTCAACGTACTTCCTATATGGGGGTCAATTTTACAAACAAACAGAAGGGATGGCGATGGGCAGCCCTTTATCACCAGTGGTGAGCAACCTATTTATGGAAAGGTTTGAAGAGGAGGCCCTCTCTTCAATCACATATCAACCCAAGTGGTTTTTTACGTATGTGGCTGATACCTTTGTCATCTGGCCCCATGGTAGGGAGAAGTTAGATGAATTCCTGCTACATATGAACTCTTGCCATCCGAACATTCAGTTCACAATGGAAATGGGGAAGGATGGACTACTTCCGTTCTTGGATGTTCTAGTGAAGAGAAAGGCAGATGGCACATTTGGATACAGTGTGTGCCGCAAACCTATGCACACTGACTTATACCTACAAGCCAGCAGTCGCCACTATCCGGCACAAAAGAATGGAGTGCTCAAAACACTGGTCCACAGAGCTCAAACTCTGTCATATCCTGATAGTTTGGCCACAGAAATAGAACACTTACGATCAGTGTTCAGCAGGAGTGGGTACTCCTCTAGAGATATCCAGAAGGCACTCCAACCTGCCAGTCAGCCAAAGGATCCGGAAGAAGAACTAGAAGAGGCAAAGAAGATGGCATACCTGCTATACGCCGGACCTATTTCTGCCAAAATCAGCAGGATTCTCCAGAAATATGACATCAAGAGCATATTTTGCTCACCCACCAAAATTGGGGCTATGGTGGGGAATGTAAAAGATGACCTGGCACTAGGCAAGCCAGGTATTTACAACATACCATGCCAGTGTGGGATGTCATACATTGGCCAGATCACCAGAACTGTGGACATCAGGTGTAAAGAACACCACAGACATACCAGACTCAGACAGGCAACTAAATCAGCCATAGCAGAGCATTGTCTGGAACTTGGTCATTCAATGGATTACACTAACACCAAGATTATGACACATACCTCAAGATTTTGGGACAGTGTCATTAAAGAAGCCATTGACATTAAGGTCACAGACAATCTAATCAACTGTGACTCGGGATACCAAATCAGCACTGCCTGGAATCCAGTGCTTGAGCTTGTGAAAACTCAACACAGGACACTGCGGGATTCTACAAGAAATAGAAGTGGAGACCGAGAGACCAGCCGTGAGACAAGGTGTCAGACATTAGAGACCACATTTGACACACCCCAGATCATCGGGCGCGGACGGCAGTCGGAAAACTGGCGACCAGAGAGGGCCAATGTAGCTGCATCTGGCGGGCGCGGACCGCAGACGGAACACACGACGCGGCGCTAATCGATTATGGAGCGCCCAGCACGAAACAGAGGTGGAAACCGTAGTAACAGTCATGAGACAGAGTACCCAACATCTCAGATCGGCTCTGACACACCTCAGATGACGACCACAACCATGGAGGACGGCCAAAACTGGCGCGGACGGCAGTCGGAACATCCCCGACTGGAGGGGTCCATTGAAGCCGAGTCTGGCGAACGCGGACCACAGACAGAACACTCGACTCGGCGCGGACCTATTAGGGAATGCCCAGCTCCTTCCAAGGATAAATATTGGACTCGATCGACCCAAGGACCAGTCTCAGGTAGCACCTGAAGAAGACAGTTAGGCACGCTGTTGAAATATCGTGCGAGAACAACGCGAACATCAGGCTGGATTCCTGAATATCCAAGATGTCAACAGATCGCCGGGAAAGCATGAAGAATTACAACGTAATCATTCCTCATTCAGTTATTGTTGTACCGAAATAGTTTTGATTTAGCAAGGAAGTATGGGAACTGAAACAAGAATAAATTAGGTGCAGTGAAACGCTTCAGTCTAAAGAGGTAACCTAAAATATGTATATTATAAACCAGACTATGAACGTTGATGTAAATCTTTTTAGCTGACCGTGACAGAACTACAGACATAGGATCATTTCCCGAACATTCAGTGAAAGAAGCCGTCAAACTCGTTTAGAAATGAATGAACGTTCGTAACGCAGCAACAATGAAAGGGATGAAATTCTCCAAAAGTTCGAAAGAAGAACGAACTTTACTCCTCTGTGTTAACCACTGAAATCATATGTCAATAGAAAGTGTTAGAAACACCGAAGAACTGTAGTGTCACCCCATTCAACTCACAGACTTCAGCTCTGGATACTGATATTTTTGAAACGAATAAGACATATTATAGTGCTGCTGTTGACAACTGGTGTATGATATATCCTGGTCAAAAATTCTCCGTTTATAATGTTAGGAGATGCGTCAACATAACTCACCAAAAAGCCATGACACCAACAAACAATAGAGCAGCATTTCAAAAGATGTCTTCACAGAAGCAGATTTCCTGGGCAGTTGTATCGCTGTCTGGCCTTGTGATGCCAAGAAGGAAAAAGAATCACATTTGACTGAGGAGATTCAGTTAGAGGTTAAATGAACCCAGGTCATCAAATAAAAACTCGGAGAATATGTTTAGATTTTCCTGTGCCCACCATCAAGCTGATAAAAGAAAAAAAAAATGAAAAACCTACCTCTGGAAATTCAACAGTGACAGCACACTAGAGATGAAGGCACACAAAGAAACTTCAATGCCAAAAGTAAAGTATCACAAGTGAAAAGGTCACTTTTTGCAAAGGAAAGTATGGTGACTGCGATTCAAGTAATGAGAAAGAATATGCGATCATCCAACACAATTCTGATAAGGTTGAAGAAGTGCTTTAAGGACGAAGACTTTGAGGACTGGAAGAAGTATGCAAAAGCATGTGACTATGTTTTGGCGCAATTTGAGACCTTCAGCAGAAAGAAATCCTATATTGGTTCTGTGTAAAACGTAAAGACACTGTAGATGAATGTGTAGTACATGTTTTCAGACCAGTACAAAACAGCTAAAGCATTTCTAATAGCACAAGATGAAGGCCTAGCAACAATGCACCATAGGAAAATAAAAAGTGATTCTACCATTACCTACTCATTGTGGGTAAAGAAAAACAATGAAGTTTTTTTTTATAATTTGGAGCTTACTTTCCTCCCTTTAATATGGAATTAGATCATAAACTCACATCATAGATTTTTAAGTAACTAATATTGTTTTTATTTGATATTTGTGCTTTGTTCCTTACTGCGTAATTTTCAATTTTTTTTTTGTATGCGAAGTTGAAGAAGCGTACTTCGTATAAAAATTAATGAAGTATTTCTGTATTGATAATGACCAATAACACTGATAACAATTTCTTGAATAAATATAAGAGAATGATACGGTTTTCATATTTAAAAATTAGTTTTTTTCATTGTGACCATTAACTGTTTCATTGTGTCTGATCTATGGAACACAGCGAAACAAATTGCATTTAAGTTAACATAAAAATTATAGGTAGTGGAGTATTAGTCTAGGTTCTAAAATGGTCTCTTGTGATTTCGGTTAATTATTTAATTAAATTGTATAGTGACATAATATTATAATAAATAAAAAATTAAGTAACAGGTAATTTATATTTTTCGTTTTACTATACCCCACTGCCTCCTAGAAACGTTTACCAAATTTAGCAGCCGTATTTCTGGACAGTGGCTACAAGTTATAGCCACAGATGGTTTATGAGATTAGTGTAATATATTGAGGGTAACATTTTTTGACATTCCTTAGCAATATGGCCATTGTTCTTTGTGTAGAAGAATCGTGGAGGCCATCTGTGGTTGCTGTAGATAGAAACTGGTTTTCAGCTTCGAGAGTTGACCTGAAACATCTAATGTCCAACTCCAGGATTATAATTAACATTGTTTAATATTTTTTGTGGGATCTGAAATTTAAAAACCTCTCTCACACTGGCCTGATTTAGCTTCACTGATCAGGATAGTAAAAAACATGCGTATATTAAGGGAATTTTCATTCACAAAGCAGGCTTATCACATTCACACTGTTCAATACTGTTCTATCCTGATTAAATTGAGCTTAACTTAAATTCCATAAGGCAGTGAAGAAATTGCGAAGTCTCGGTGCGCGAAAATTGTCGGTCGATCTTCTGAAAACATTTGTAATAATTATTAACTTTCGGTGATCACATGGGGAAGATCGGAGATCTGCTGGTAAGACCGTGTTAGCCCATTTACTAAAAGTAATAAACTGGATATCTTGAGCGTACAAAACGGCAGGTTCGTCCAGTGTAAATCAGACGTTCCCCACTGATCCCGTGCAACACAGCGTAGTAAGCAGATACTGTCAATAATAATCAGTTAAATAATACGTGAACACACTTACTTTAGTTTAGTTCATGTATTAAATTCCTTCTCATACAGAATCTAATCAAGATGGCGACTAGCTCAACAATACATACATATACATCTTCGTTCTTTTACGGCTAATCGGCAAGATATGAATCATTCTTTTCATAAGAGAAAACATAGATAGCAGAAAAGCTATTCCATGGAGTAAATGCACGCTCCAAGGAATAATAGGGCTTGAAACTACTTTGCATTGATAATCATCGTATATTAAAGTTTAGGAATCGGTAAGATAAGAAGAGATATTTCGAGATATGTACTGAGTTATATAATTTATAAAATTTCTGAAAATATCGCGGAGAGACCTCTGCAAGAGACATTACAATTGTTGCAACATTGAATGACACGCCAAAATTGCAATATCTCAACGACACTTAAATACTGATTGAACATGTTCGGAAGACGACTCTTCCTTTGAGAGGGGACTCTTTTGAACCTCGGCATACTAATTTTTAATTTGTAATTCACAGCTGACATGGGCAACGTAAAACTGTGTAAATATAATTCTACATTACACCGATATTTCTGAAGTAAAAATGAATAAAGAGTTTAACATCAAATAATTTGTGTCACCATGAATTCATTATTTCATACATGCTTTTCCCAAGTCATTTTAGGCTATCCCACTACCTGATAGGACAAGATGACAAATCATTTCTCTTAGGAAAGATATTTCTTTCTCTACTATTAAATTATTAGCATAAATATGCGACAAATAATATCTGGATTATGAGTTGAAACTTTGATCCTAACAAAGAAAAAATGTTTATTGATAAAATTTGAGGTATATTATAAAATTATTTCCAGGGACATGGAAACTGACAACTCATATTTATAATTTCACCAGCAATCAAGTTGTATGTTGTCCAGTCGTTTCGACAATTCTGTTTCTGTGGTCTTTCACTTGACCTACGGCTTGTTGCCATTTTGACTCAACATCACATTCTGTACAGGAAATGTTCCCAGAAAAACTTAGTCCCGAGGTACACCAGTATGTTAGCATTGCTGACCATGTGGCTGTGTGACAATTGCACTCTCAAACTGAGACTCCCTATCTTTAATATGTTTCTCACTAGACATACTCTTACGAGTAAGGTTCTTGGAATTAAGTAGTTTATAAGTAACACTGAGTGTAATGTACCATCAGTCCATAAATATGCCCCCTATGCCTATCTAACAACTCACTTAGCTACCCCCTGAGCACACACACACCCACACACACACTATTCAGACTGTTATGATTGTTAGCCACTGTTTTTTAACTTTAGTTCCGTTGCCATTATAAAAAATATACTGATTGGGACAGCGTGTTATTACTTCAGATAATTACGTTATGGTACTATCCACGCCAACGGGGCTGTTGCCCTGCTTTTATATATTCATTCCATAATCTCACTTCACAGACAGAATTCTTGTAAGCCTTTTTTGCAGGTGCCAAAAGGCATAAGAAGAAACCTCACAGCTCGCAGTACTGTTGCCAGCTTTCAACTGTGAAGCGCAAACGGCTGCAGGCGACTCAGTTATAGTCGTGTCGGTTGATGCTACTGCTTCTTCTAAAAAAGTTGTCATACCGCCCAAGACTTGCGGGAAGGCCGACAAGAATGTCGATAAGGCGCAGAATGTTTCCAAGGGCGACGAGAAGAGGAAGTGCAAAAGGAAGGCGAACTACGCCATCTAACTTTACAGGTTGCTGCAGCATGTGCATTCTGTTGCTGGCATCTCGTCCAACTCGATGAGCATCATGAACTGCTTCGTGAGCGACATTTTCGAGTACATCGTAGGCGAGGCTTTGTGAGAGGCACACTACAAACGCACGACCACCACACCCTGAGAGGTCCAGAACTGCAGTGGTGTTTCTGTTACGTGGCGAAATTGCAACATCCTTGCAGAAGTAGCACAGTTCTGTACAGTCACAACACACTCTAAGCTGCTACCGTTTGACAGCTGGAGACAAGCGCTCCAAGTGTTGAGAAAGCAGATAGTCACATTCGTCGTAAGGTTAATGTTTTAACGGCATAGTTCTTATATTTTTGCGTTTCAAGAGTTAGTAAGTTACCAAGAGACATGAATTATCTTGAAATACGTGTAAAAACAGCCAAATCACACTGATTCAATGACATAAGCTACAATTCGTTGAAAGCAAGCGAATATAAACACATTTCATGCGTGAGAATCACATATTTCTTTTGTTGTTTACTATCGCCTGCACTTTCCTTAACACTCAAAACATTTTTGTCGAGTCCAATGGTTTGCTTTTTCTTACACTTCACTCGACTTTCCAATAGACGAATATTTTTGTAAAGGTAGTTTCTTTTGCTTCAAAAGCGAATGTGTTAAAGATTCTTGCCGTTTGTGGCTCAGATATATCCAACAGTTGGTGAATTGGTTTCTTATGTGTTGGAACAGTTTTATTGCTTTGATGATTTACTATCACGTCTGTGTGGTTTTTCCTTGAGCCACAGTTGTGGTGGCTAATTTGATACATTAAATAATGTAGGAATTACATTCCATACAGGTTTCCAACGTTCCACATTCACTGATGTGGCTGAAAGTGTAACGAACAAACCTGTGCTTTTTTGGGTGGAGATATGATGTCTTCCTGCAAAATGTCAGGTCTTCTGGTGCTTACCAGCAATTTTTTTGCTATTAAAGAAAATAGACAATATTCAGTCTGTACGTTAGAGACATTTACCGTTTCGTATCTCCCAGGATGCTTAAGAAACGAAACAGTCACAAATGTGGTGCAATTTTTTTGTTCTTGCCTATTTTTATGGCACTACATACACTCCCTATCCTATTGTAAAAACTGTATTATAGATCAGAATAAACGTTAGTATTCGTACTCGTCCGATATCGTATTTATAAGTGTCGCTCGCTGCCCGCTTGGGGCGCTTGCATTACTGTGGGTAACAAAAACGAGACGGAATGTCGCGACTGCTATGTTAGACTGTGATAGTAGAGTCGCAGAGAGAAAATCTCTGATACCTGGTAGCGCTGTTGCCAGCTTTCTGCGGGCGGAAAGAGTTGTCGCTTCCAGAGCCGGGATAAAATGCAGCTGTGCCAAGCCCACTGCAACTGATCTTAATCGGGTGATTTACGCCTCCTTTTAGCGTACAACAAGAGTCCAAAATACTGCAGAGATCCCCTTAACTCATTACACCCGCCCAGCTGCTGCATGTTGCACGGAACCGAAAGCAAGTATATACATCCGTGTGTTAAGGTACGTATTATGTTACACGGATCATGCCGCTTGGAACCGAAGCGTTCGCGCACACATGTGCTTCCAAGTGATTAAGACGTCTGCAGCTGCTCACTTCACAGCTCCTGCAAAGTGATTTCGAGAAGAAAGATGGCCGAACGTAGTAAATTGATGAAAACAACACGTTACTGTATTAATCGAACAGTATGAACTGAAGCTGTGTCTTTTCGTCATCAGAAGTAAAGTTTACCACAACGGGAACAAACATAATACAGCACTAAACGAAATATGCTGTACGTGCTGTGCATTACAAGAGCGTAGGCCGCAGACAGTGAATGAAATTAAAACAAGAAAAAATTCTGTGTTCACAGCATTGCCGAGAAGACGTGTCACTGACACTCGGAATAGAAGTGGTGCTGGCACTGTGGATGTCTATGAATTAAAATTATAGTTTTTTAACATTCATCGGTTCAGCAGTGGGATGGAATCTAAGAGTAGCTGATCAATTCTCGGAAGATATAATTGTTTTTCTCATCAGCTGGCGCGGCTGCCCGGCTTTTTCAAGCCACAGTCGTGCCGACGGCGGCCGCGGCCGCACCGACGCAGCGGAAGAGACGACAACGTCGGCGGCGATGACGACGGGCGCAGGCGAGCCCGGCCCAGCAGAGGGACAGCTCAGTAGCAGCTCCCCCCGCCAGGAGCGTGGACGACCGTCAAGAGGCGGACGGACGGGTTGCAGCTCGCGCTCCCGTGAAGAGCAGTGGCATTGACCTCAGCACCGCCGTGGAGGAAGCCACGGCAGCCCTCACAGCCGTCATGGCAGCAGAGAGGGCTGCCTTCGCAGCCGCCGTGGCTGCAGAGAAGGAAGAGGCCTTGAGGCAGCTGCATGCAGTTCTTGCCCGAGGCCTGCGTCCAGTAAAGGGGTTCGAATCCCTGTGAACGCTCCTGGAACCTCGCAGGAGGGCGTTCGGGTGCCTGCCCCACCGGCCACCCCAGCAGCGCCACAGGGGAAGGGCGCCAAGAAGACAACCGCCGCCCCAACGGCATCGCCGGCGACGCCGACCGCCGTGGGTTCGGCCCCCGCAAGGGAACGAGAAGCCAAACGGGCAG
Source organism: Schistocerca piceifrons (assembly GCF_021461385.2). Lineage (NCBI taxonomy): Eukaryota > Metazoa > Arthropoda > Insecta > Orthoptera > Acrididae > Schistocerca > Schistocerca piceifrons. The sequence goes on from NC_060138.1 coordinate 569,480,442, forward strand.
CGTACATCGCTCATACGCGAGAGAACGGCCTGCAGCTCTGCGATGAATCTGCGGTGCAGTATGCCGAGCAAGCAGAGGTGCCCCAGGAGCAACTGCGCCACGCAGTAACAGGGGACGCTGACCAAAAGCGAGCTGCCGCCATTCAGCAGCAGCCTAATGATGCTGTGTCAAGTCACCGACGACACGGCACAGCAGAGGGCACAAGGCAGCGCATTGCGTTAGTGCACTGGACTCCTTTATTATAACGACCAATGGCACTGACACGGTAGCCTCTTGCACGATACCCACTATTATCATAAGCTACCTCTGCAAGAACTGTCGCAGCCAGCAAGACATCCGCTACTGCTCTTACTACCCAACCTAACTATCGCAGAGGTTTCTTTCCCTTGGCACTCGCCTTGGCACTTTTTTCCCTCTGCCTTTAAACCACTACCCTCCGTTCGACTTTCGACCCAATCTATCTCCAGGTGAGCGCGTATTAATGGTTAACCTTAACCAGACGTACGCAAACATTGTAGAACCCACATCCTGCGACACCTCACTTTAGTGAAAACTAACCCTTATGCAGAGATGACAGTAGACATTTTCAGCTGGTCATCATACAGGTGTGGGTGTGGAGGGGATCCACCTCTAAAAAATATATGGAGAGCGCATTGAAGCTCTTGGCAGACCATTTGCCTCTATAAACTATGAGATTGTTCCAGTATGTTTTGATGACTACCTACTTCTTGTACAGTGGTAAATTTCATGAAATGACGGATGAACTGGCCATGGGTTCTTCATTCTCTCTAGCAGTGCCTATATTCTTAATGGAGCATATCAAGAAATGCACCTTAAATTTGGCTCCATTTCGACCATCTTCATTTTATCTATATTATTACGACACGTTTATGCTCCGACAACATGGTGATGAACCTCTCGAGCAGTTTCTTGGTCCCTTGAAAAGTATGCAACCAAACATCCCGTTCACTGTCGACAGAGAGAGAGAGAGAGAAGGAAAGAAAAGGGAAGTTATTGTTTTTAAATGTTTTGGTACTGTGGAAGTTGGAAGGAAGGCACGGCCACTCTGTACCCGTGCACTCTGTTTTATATCAAATTACTCTGAGCACTATTGGACTATGGGACTTAACATTTGAGGTCAACAGTCCCCTAGACTTAGAACTACTTAAACCTAACTAACCTAATGACATCACACACATCCATGCCCGAGGCAGGCCTCGAACCTGCGACCGTAGTAGCAGCGCGGTTCCGGACTGAAGCGCTTCGAACCGCTCGCCCACAGCGGCCGACCTGTTTTATATCACAGCAAGCAGAGTTTTCACCATACAATTCAGAAGAAAGCCGTAATAAATATATTGACATACAGAGCTACAGCTGTTTCTGACAAGAATTATGAGGGTTCCGAGATTAAACATCTGAAGTACGTGTTCTGAGCGAATGACTTTGGGGCGCGAGATATAAAGTTTCCATTGTCCAAGAAAAGAGAAAGCGAAAATCATTATGTGACGATCGACCTACTGTGCTCCTTCCTTCCTGTCGATTAAGAACAACCTTGGCCTGGCCTCAGGATCCCTGTTATTTATAAGACTCCTACTGATGCGACCACTATGCAGGGCACCAACGACACGTTACAAATTGGGAACATAAGAAATCAGCAGTTGCAGAGCAAAGGCTCCAAATAACCACATAATAACGTTTCATGAAACTAAAATCTTGTCTTACGTTCCTACATACTGGGATTATATTATTAAAAACGCTGCAGGAATTAAAATGTGCGGAGACAAGTTCAGCTGGGACAGCGGATATAATCTGATTGATGCGCGGAAGCGAGCTATTGATACTAGGAGGATATGTAGAATTCGCCACATTATTTATGCACCTACTGGAACAGTGGCGCTAGCAGTTAGACGTTGACATAATGATGACTTAATGATGAAGTATGCCGATCAATCACAACACGTCTATTGGCCGACCAATCACAACACGTCTATCGGCTATAAAAGGTAGCCATAACAACGGTTACGACAGTCAATTGCCCCTGACGAAGTCGACGGTGGTGATCATCGGAAGACTGAGTTTTGCCACCATTTGATCCGGCAAGAAACTTAGAATTTATATACAGAAATTTCGAGAATCTTCAGTTTCACCTCATCCATCCCCATTGGATCTGGCTTATATTGTACTCTCTAGCATCGACTTGGCGTACTGATACTTGCCTTCCTCCTCACACCCTCTCTCTTTCTTTTTCTACAGCCTTAATCACTTATCAATTGTACACTGTTCTGCAGTTCGTCTGAGTATTGATTAATTCGGATCATTCGTTCTAGCTACTGTAGTTTTCAGAAACATTAGTGCAACTCAATTACACGAAAAGTTTTGCAGTATTGAGCTACTGAGCGAGATAGCGCACTGGTAAGCACAGTGGGCTCGCATTTGAGACGACGATTCAAATCGCCGTCCTGCCCTCCACATTTAAGTTTTCCGTAATATTCCTGAATCGCTCCAGGCACATGCCAAGTTACTTAATTTGAAAATGGTATGGCCAGTTTCATTCCTCATCCTTCCCTAATCCGACCTTGTGCTCCGTCTTAATTGCCGAAATAGCTTCAGGCCAGTGTCAGGATCGATCGTTAAACAAATTAGTACCACCTCCTATACCGACCCTTCTCCAGCTAGCAAACAGACCACCTGCAATTTCATGGAATATAAGTTACATTTGTTTCTGTTTTCCTCTTTTCAAAAGAGTGGAAGAAGTGTTATGAATATTACAGTTGAAAATGTCTTACTAGCTACAGTAACTGCACTTAATGTGACTGAAGGAATGTTATGAATAAAGTGTATCTAGAATAGCAACCACTTTGATCCTCTGGGCATGAAGTGCTGCAGGTAACTTACTAGATTGGACTCTTTTCGTTAATTTCTTCCTTTAATTTGTAATTTAAAATAACTGTTTCAGTTATAAAGGGTGATTCCGTGATGATGTTACAAACTTTCCGAGATGATGGAGAAGGGTAAATGTGTCAGTTTGATATACAGGACCTTGGTCGGAAATGACGTAGTCGAAAGTTGCAAGTGAAATTGTTCTGACACCTCTGACAGTGGACTTCTTCTAGTGGTATGGAAAAAAAACAAGAAATAATTGACTAATAAACACTGACTCTAAAATGTGTACCGGTACCTTAAGCGTCATGATTTTCTTTTCTTTTTTCTTTTTTTTTTTTTTTGTAGAGAAATATGTTACACAGTAACAAAGATAAACAGGGGCTCATACCTATTAAGGCATGCACTTTAATGCCAATTTTTACTGGATGTATTTTTCTTGTTTTGACCAATACCACCTCATCCCAAAACATGGAAAGCAAAGATTCTGCAGCAGAAGAGGTCCAATGTCAGAGATACCAGAACGATTTTCGCTCATAACTTTCGACTCAGCCGTTTCTAGAGAGGGATCCCTTACCTCAAATTGATACATTGAACTTTTACCATTGTTCCTGAAAGTTTGTTACATTATGATGGACTCACTTTTTATGTGCTTAGGCTGACTAAGGATAAAATAGGTTTTTCTTACTTAAATGAGACATTACCATTACGCTAAAACTAGGTTTTTCTTATTTAGATTAGACGTTACTGTAAAGGTAGAAACACAACCTTATCTCATTCTATGCAGTATTTGAAAGTGCAAAGCTAGTTTCAAAAAATTCTGAAATGCTCTTGATGGACTTTCCTTTGATGCAGGTGGTCAGCGACAGCAGGTGGCAGCGAGGCGGTTTACGAGCTTCTTGTGCGGTGCCATTCTGGGGCTTGGTGAGTGTTCGATTTTGCTCCATGTCCCGTGAAAAGTCAAACATTGCACGTTATTGTTTCTGACGGACATCTCTTTAGTAAGGGAATCCACCAAACACCTGGAAAAACTATTTCTCAGCCAGTTACTTCGAAACGTACACTTTTGAAACGGCATAATTACATGTGCTAGGAGAAATCTGCACTTAGCCAACTAGGGCCACACATCACACCACTGAGGAAATACACTCTTTAAACGATGAAGGGATCGTCACATTGCCACCAACGAACGGAAGATAAAGACGTAATGCACTAGCTCCGTTGTAGATGTGGTCTCTTCTATTGACGATACAGGCAACATCTTTTTATTGCGAATATCATTGTGTCATGCTCTGTCCTCTGAAGAAGAACGACACATTAAAAACGTTTCAGTCTGTGACAAGTTAGAGTGACGCGTAATGTCCGCCCCTGATAGATACTTTTGCACTGCATGGGTGTGTTCATTATGGTCTAACTTGATGAAGTTCCAGACTTACATATCAGATTCCGTAGTCCGGTATAGGTCACTGATAACTCCTTGAAGGAACGTCATCTTTAAAGCAGTGAATCACAAACTTTCGAGATGACTGGACGTGTTGTGTCCTAAGGTCCGATATACATCATGAGTTGCGTTAGGGACTACACTATTAATGTAATCAAGGAATCTAGAGAGTGCTCCTCAAATAAAATCTCTTTTATTTCACAATATGTATGTCTTTTCAAATAAGTACACTGTCGCCCTTTTTCTGTTGTCATAGGGAGTATGACTGAAAATGAGATGTGAGTGACAGCTACGTGAATGGTGTGGTTTTATGAAAGTAAGGGGGTTATGTCTGTTCCAAGACAGGCTGTATTACTGCCAGATACTCACCATGACAGAATGATGTATGACCCCTCTTCCCTCTCACAATCCTCTAAACCAGTTTCATTGCATATAAATGATGGGAAGTTTCAAATCAGAGACAGACTACTGCCCTATTGGTTAGGGACAGTGGCATAGCCTGCACTGTTGTCATATTTTCCTAAGATGTCGATTCAGGATGGTGGAGCTATGAAGTTGGCGATCCAAGATGGTGGCACTAGCTCACTTGTCCTTGATGCTTCTGAAGGATCCCTCAGAATCCCCCACTATCCCAGTCCCTCTCCTCAAGTTCCAGGTCAAGTGGATAGACAGGTCCTTGTACACCTACGACTGACACTATGATTTATTATTACGTGATACGGTAGGGAGGGGATAGCAATAGTGAACCTCATTTTTAAAAAAATGAACCCTGCAACTCCACAGTGTAATTGTTAATTATCAAGAGCGTGCTTTGTTTTAGAAAAAGTCTCTCACGGATACCGCAGGGTTATACCTGTCATATTATCTACGTTTTTTCAAATAATAACTCATCTCGGATACCCCACAGATGTAGTAGACATCCACCATCGCCTTAATTTATCCTGTGATAATAAATCACAGTGTTAGGTGTAGGTATGTGTGAATGAGTGTCCTCTTCACTTTGATCTTGACGAGAGGGATTAATTGGGCGGAGGGTAATCCTTCAGAACCATCAAGGGCAAATTTGTCATGATGGCCCGCCATCTAAAATTATGACAACACAGTTCCACTGCCTTGGATCACCGTCTTGGGAAATCTGACAACCATGTAGGCTGTCTCAGTATCTTCAATCAACATTTCTGATTTTAAATTTGCCACCATTTATTCATACAGCAGTTTGGTTAGCGGATTTTGAGAGGGGACGGAGAAGGGGCGGTGTGAAGTGTTGTGACTTGGCAAGACAGCCAAGCCACTAGGAGATAGCCGAAAGGCACGCGTTTAAGCTCACGCAGGCTGGCGTGGGGTCTGGAACAGGACACGGAAATGAACTAGCAAAAACAGGACGTAGCTGTGGAATACTTAACTTTAATCCATAATTGGTGAACATCGGTCTGACGGTACATGCATCACAAGATAAATAGCAATTGATAATGGCGCCTTGCTACGTCGTAGCAAATGACGTAGCTGAAGGCTATGCTAACTATCGTCTCGGCAAATGAGAGCGTAATTTGTCAGTGAACCATCGCTAGCAAAGTCGGCTGTACAACTGGGGCGAGTGCTAAGAAGTCTCTCTAGACCTGCCGTGTGGCGGCGCTCGGTCTGTAATCACTGACAGTGGCGACACGCGGGTCTGACGTATACTAACGGACCGCGGCTGATTTAAAGGCTACCACCTAGCAAGTGTGGTGTCTGGCGGTGACACCACATGAAGGGAATTCATAAATCTATCTGACAGGAGGAATATCTGGCAACAATGCAGCCTATAAAATAAATAAAATAAAATAATATAAAATATTAATTATGTATTATTGTATGATAGTGATTGGTTGTAATTAATATTTGCGTGACGTTTAATTATTCGGTATCAGACGCTTGACAATGGCTTTTTCGTAAATGTAATGTTATTCGTAGTTGACCGTGAAATAAGACTCAAATAATCGGACTTCGTATTTAAATCGTTTCCAAAGACTGCTGCGGTAGGTGCGGACTCAAATCTAAATCTCAATATTAGAATAATTTGCCAGCCATGTCAATACGTCGTACAGAGGTGACTGTCTACTAAACATAAAAAGTTTACACAGTTAGTTAAATCAGATATATTCAACGAATAAGCCTACAGTTAAATAATTCTACTTACTTTCATAAATATAAATTCTTTACAGATTCGAGTGCCTAGTAAGATTGCAACTCGCAGTGATCTTATATAACATTAAATATGGCGGTGTGCCAGTCAATGAAATATACGTGCTTCCCGCACCACTTATCCAAGACCTCTCTCTCCTTAATCAAACATGAGAGTATCGTAATTGTGTTTTTGTTTTATCAGCGACACAGCGCTGCAGTTCTGTGCCATAGGCTTTATTTATTTCTCACAGATTAATATTTAATTAAGATTTCGCGTTTCCGAGGAAACTCACGCACGGCATGCAAATGTGCCTTTATATTGCCCCCTGAATTGCGAGGCGAAAGGACACACCTGCAGGCGAGCAATTCACCTAAAGGCACAAGAAAATCTAAGTTATCTACAACTATTTACATGACTTACATTATACTGTATATTATATACAAAATTTGAATGACGCGCGTGCGCCGAAAAAGTTCTTATGTTGGCAAAACAGAGTGCGCGCATGCACAAAAGCGTCTGTGTAACTACGGCACTGCCGTTATTTCGTAAATTTAGATCACGCGGCACAGTATTGCAGTTCATATTGTTCGTGTGCGCGCGCATTTCTTAGTCGTTGCACAAAGAAAATATTCCACCAAGATTACATATGAAGACTACATTCTATGACAGGTAACTTAGTTTTAAAATTACAATATTTGTTATAATACAATACAACTTTAGATTGTTGAATGTTCTTAGTTACATAGCATTGCAATGAAATGCTTCAACGAAAAATGTTCTGTTGTTTCAGGTGCGTTGACCTATACACATCGTGTCGTTATTACAGTTTATATTCATCTACTGCACAGTACTGTTTCACAGGTTAGTGTCGTCGTGGTAAAGTTTTTTGATCACAGTAACATCGCTGTATAACAACGTGATTGATACATAAGCATGTCCATTTCCTATTTCCATTATAGTCGTTGTGATGCAGTTCGTTGTGACAAAAAGCATTGTTTATTACAGATCAGACGTGACCCGTCGAGTAATTAGTCCATATGCGGTTCGTTTTCGATATTCCGTGGAAGCTTGGTTGCAGAACCTCGGACGGCACATAGCTGGCGTCGATCCTTGGACAGTCCAGGTAAGAGTGTCCGTCACATTTCGAGAACATTTCATTCCCTGAAGTTCCAACCAGAATTCTTCCACCTGTCGTGTTGTTTTCTGGACAGGCACTTTGTGTCCATTTAATCCAGTTAACATCTTGAAGTTGGGTACTGTAGTAATGTCACTAGACGATGCACGAATTATGCACTTCACATATTCAGTTTTTTTTTTTTTTAAATATAGCTCACCTAAATGTTCGTAGTTACTCATCGAAGAAATCGTTCATCGCGTTTACAAAGGTACGATGCATCATGAATGTCATTAACAGTTTCTTTCACATAGGTTTCTGCGTAGTTGCAGACTTAGTAATGTACGTTAATGTCCGTGAACAGTGGTTCACTACGCATTTTTTTTTTTAAAAAAGTTTTTCACATTTTGGCACTCGTTATCGTTCAAATTTTCACACAGTAACAGTTACATTATACATCAGTTAAAAAAAAACATAAGTAATCATACATATACACGTCACATATTTTCTTAGCATAAACATAATACAGTTACACATAAACATGTTTTCATCATTATTACATAGCTATAAATTATTACATTGTGTCACATTTGATTACATGGATTGCAGATATTTACGTCCTCTTTAACGGTTTTGCTGGGATTTTATCGATGTTTTTTGTGATGTCATCTGAAATTAAGATAGGTTAGACACAACATTCATTACATCAGTAGGCAAGACCAGGCGTTTTCACTACTCAATAAATATTCAAAATAATAAGAGACGGAAAGCTGTTAGATTCCTCGCGTTTTGTGCGTGTGTGTATAGTGTCTGTGTGGCCTTGGCTACTGGTAGATGCTTTTCTTGCTGAGAGATGTGCGTCTAATCTATTTCTCGAAGTAAAAGATCGCTTCACAGATGACGTCTGTCGGTTCGTCAGGTGTCATACCAAGTCAGTGGTACCTACAGTCACAAATGTTCCGTGAAAAATTTATATATCATTCACTGCTACGTAATCATAAATTTTACTTTAATATTCAGTCTTCTCGGTGGTGCCGCGGCGTTGAAAGAAAAGTTCTTCTGTCTTCAACTGCGTCACTGGAACCGCTGAAATGAAAATTTCTATACTGCTTATTATCTGCGTTGTAGCAAACAGAGTTTTGCGAGTTGCTTAGCAATGTTTTCATGGGTATGACTTTGACATTATTTGGCATGAAATGCTCTAAGATCTCGGTGTGCGTATAGCCCAATAATTTTGTTAGTTCTAGGATGTTGTAACAGATACGCACCAGGATGCGGTATGTTAACAACTATATAAGGTCCTTCATATAGCAGACGCCACTTAGCGTAGCGTCGTTTGAGTGCTACAGATTTATGATGAGTACGAAGTAGTACAAGCATTCCTACCTTGAATTTTTGTTTTCTTTTTATTATGTTTGTGTAATGTTTGTTTCGTATCTGTGCGTGATGTGTCAATGTAGTCAATACTTCTTTTATTTTCTGTTCAGGTGTGATTTCCTTGTCTGACAACTTAGGTAATGGTTCTATCCACTGATCGTTCTGTTTGCAATTGAACATGATCTCGTTAGGTGTGTAATTCGTATCGTAAATACGTAAGTTATTGTGCACGTCTTCGAAAAGACTTAGGTAGGACACCCAATTAGTATGTTTTGATGAAATATAGGTCCTCATGAATCGATTTAGTTCTCGGAAAGTCTCTCAGTCGCGTTACATTGTGGACTAAACTTTGAAATAAATATACTTTTAATGTTATTGTCCTTCAAGAAATTTCTCCATTTGTACCCAGAGTAGTATGCTGCATTATCTGACAGAATTGCTTTAGGTTTTCCCACGTGCGTCAGGTAATCACTTGAGAATCTTCGTATTATAGCATTTGCAGAGGCGGATTTTAAAGCATAAAGTTTTACATGTTTAGAAAATATATCGTAAAAAGCTAAGATATATTTGACGCCTCCAGAGCTTGCTGGATGCGGTCCACTGATGTCAGTACACAGAATTTCCAGGGGTTTACTAGGTAAAATAGAATGTAAATCTGTTTTTGTGGATAAATTCTGAGGTTTTGATTTTTGACATATGACACATGTTTTTAGTTCCCTATAAATTTTTCTTCTCATATTGCTAAAATAACAGTATGTACTGAGCTTTGCCAAACACTTTTTCGTTCCATAATGACCCCAAACTAAGTGTGTGTGCCAAATTAGATTACGTTCAGACTCTTTGGGAATGCATACACACCAGTTAGTAGCATTTGGATGTCGGCGGTAAAATAACACATCATTGTGTAACTTGTAATACTTAGTCAAAGGATGGTTGTGTTTTTCTACCAGTAATGTTATTATCTTATACCAGTGAGGATCAGATTTTTGTAATTCAGCCATGTTTCTGCACATATCACTATAATATTGGTGATACTGCTTGTCTTGCATTAAGAGAATCCTGTAGTCATTTATATTTTCTAAGTCACTGTTGGTATCATTCATACCTTGTGGAAGTCTAGACAAAGTGTCTGCAATGGTGTTGTCCTTACCTCTTATGTACTTAATTTCAAAACAGTAGTTCTGAAGTGTAACTGCCCATCGTGATAGTCTAGGATGTACAAGTTTACAAGTTAACAAAAATGTCAGGGCCTGGTGATCGGTGTAAATTACCGTATGTTTCCCAAATAAATAATAATTGAATTTCTTGAATGCCCATACTATGGAAAGTGTTTCTAACTCAGTAGTGGAGTATGTACGCTCACATTCAGTTAGAGTGCGACTCGCAAACCCAATAATTCTTATCTGTTCCTCCTCTTTATTCTTTACAACTTGAAATAAGCAACAGCCCAAGCCAGTACGTGAAGCGTCACAAGTCATACAAAAATCTAAATTGAAATCTGGATGGCTCAATATGTTAGCATTCACTAAAGCATGTTTAATTGTATTAAAGTCATTCTGGCACTGTTCCGACCAGATCCAAACTTGATTCTTTCTGAGTAGATTTAGCAGCTGTTTACTGTTCAAAAGTGGTTGTGGCAAAAAACGTCTGAAAAATGAACATAGCCCAAGGAATGATTTTAACTGCTTTTTAGTTCGAGGGCTAGGAAAGTTTCTGATAGCATCTAATTTACTGGGATCCGGACGTATGCCCTGTGAATTAATGATATGTCCTAAATACTTTATCTCACTGCAACCAAATTTTGATTTTCTTAGGTTGGCTGTGACTCCAGCTTGTGCAAATTTTTTTAAAATTCTTTGAAGAGTGTCAACGTGTTCATTCCAAGATTGTGTAGCTATCAGTATATCATCTACATAGTGTGTGACTGTCTCAACTAAATCGTCGCCAAGCACGGTATCCAGGGCTGTAATGAATACCCCAGAGCTGACATTCAGTCCGAAGGGTAGAACACAAAACTGATAGGTTCGCCCCCCGAACATAAATGCAGTATATTTCCGAGAATCAGGAGTGATACCCACCTGCCAAAACGAATTAGCGAGATCTATTGTGGAAAAATATTTTGCATCTAGAAATTTCTGTAATTGCTCTTCTAAATTTTCAGGTTTTGTGTGAACCGGTAAAATTATTTCATTAATAGCTCGTGCGTCTAACACTAACCTAATGCTTCCATTTGATTTTTTGACAACAAGTAGAGGACTACAATAAGGTGAGGTGGATGGTTCAATGACCTTCCAGTCTAACATTTGTTTTAATTCTTGCCACACAGCAGGTCGTTGAGATAACGGTACGTTATATGTCTTATGGTAGAAGATCTTGTGAGGCTTAACTTCAATCTTGTACACATACGTGTTGATAACACCTAATCGTTTGGTAAAAACTTGTAAATATTTGGATAACACTTCCTGTAGTTTTATACGTTCATGTACACTGAGAGCTGTAGCTTCACTTATCTTATGATCAAGCAATGTTTTCAAGTCCATTAGCTCTGTGTCAGATGAGTGTGTTTGCATGTCTTGAATGTCTTTGTCAAGTACTAACTGAACCTTGTACCCTGTACAGTGTTTGTCATGCTTTAGAGTTCTCCTGTCCAAATCAATAATAATTACACTGCCTTTATCATTTAAAATACATTTACCTTTGGAGAAGTCTATAATGCAGTCCTTCTCGGTCATAATATCTATTCCTAATATGCAATTTGTCACAAGGTTTTGTACAACCAGGAATGGCCATTGTACGGTTCCATTACCTATTTTAACGTTTACAAAAACTTGCTTTGTAACCCTACATGACTTATTACCTAGAGCGGTAGTTATTTTACAGTTTTGGGCAGGAAACTCAGGCACAGGCTCCAATTCACACATATTTTTATAGAAATTAAAAGACAAAACGCTCACAGCTGCACCTGTATCTAAGATAATAGTAGTTGGAATCCCACCTACTACACCAGTAGTAGATGCTAAAACAATTTCATTTGTGTTTAAACGACATTGTGTACTGTCTTGTAAAAGTTCATCTGATATATTGTCATTGTGGTTGTATCTTATAAATAAAACAGGTAGCTTTTGTTTAGAATTATTAGGCACATCAATATTTTGTTGTTCAATTGTGGTGTCAAATAACTGATTAACATTGAAGTCGCCCCCCAAGAATTCTTCAGCCACGACCTGGGGCAAAGTAGTGACTGTTTCTAGTTCGTTGGATTATCATTTGTACTAGGTACTGACACAGATTGGGGTTGTGCATCAGGTGTCATTTCTATTATATTCACATTCGGATATTGCCTATTATGATCTCCAAACTTTTGCGGTTGTTGTTGCTGTTGCGCATTATAACTTACCTGTCGGTCGTAAGGTATGCTCCAATTTTGTCCTGGTGGCTGCTGTGGTAAAGCAGTATTTGAATGATAGTATTGATCGCTACGAGTCCAGCCTTGATGCTGTCTTGGCTCGTAGTTATTATTATTTCTATTTCTGTTTGTGTTTTTGTTGTTACATTTGTATCCGTTGTTACCGTTGTTGTTATTACCGCGGTGCCTTTTGTATGGATTGCCGCATGAAGTGTTATTACTGTTGTAATTGTTGTTTGTATTGGAATACGCGTGTTGATTTTGATTTCCGTATTGAGACGGCATGTGAGTTTGCTGTTTTTGCTGTACCGCGTATCCAACTGTGGGCGTGCCAGAATTGTGTTGGCAAGCCTGCATGTTTTGCATACCACTAGTGTAAACATTGTGGCTGCTGTTTTGCCGCGCGAAGCGCTGATCTTCAAGTAACATGTCAACCGAATCTAAAGCTGTTAAAAAATAATCTGAATCGTCATCCGGGATATGTAGAAGTTTTTCCTTAATGTTGAAAGGCAATTTGGCCTTCAACGCTCGGAGTATATCACGCGTTGCGACTGGTTCGTCTAAAAAATGTCCCATGTTCAAGTATTTTTCAAAATATCTGCGTAAGTTACCATTTTTACTGTTAAAAGTTTCAGGTTCTAAAATTTGTCTTCTGAGTCGCTCCTGGACGGATTGCGACCAGAATTTGTTCAGAAAAGCACGCTCAAACTCACTGTACGTGGTACATACGTCAGCTTGACTGTATGCCCAGACAGCTGCATCGCCTTGGATGTAACCGACAATATATGAAATCTTTTTCCGGTCACTCCAAGTGCGTGGAAATGCGTTACTAAAAGATTTAAGAAAAATCACCGGATGAATGGTTCGTTTTTCTGGGATAAAAGCCTGAAATTGCCTGTGTTTTATTAAGCTTTCTTCTTCCTTTGCATTATGATATGGATTTGTTCCACTGTAATTACTGCAATGCTCAGCTGGCGAGTAATTACGATAATGTTGCTGTAGTTTACCATGATAATAGCTTGTGTTTGTGTTTGCACGTTGTGGTATGTGTTGTTGTCGTGGTGTGTTTTGTTCTTGTGTGTATGTTGTGTGCGGTATGTGTGCGTCACACTCGTATGTATATTGGTTTCTGAACTGTACATTTTGACTGATATTTTCGTTACATTCAGACTGTGGTTGATCGGTGAATTGTCTCATGGGTGCAGTGACGGATTGTACTGCATCACTAATCAGCTGTTTGTTATTAGTGATGTATTCCGCTACGGAGTCGTGCACAATTGTTGGTAAATTTTCACGTATGCATCTATCAAAATGTTTGTCTTTGTTCTCTACCCAATCATGAAATTCTTTATTAATATTTTGAAAATGAGCTGTGGCATCAGATTGTAAGATGTCAGTCAGGTGTTGTTCAACATCGTCAAATTTATTCTGCACGTCAGTAATTCGTTTTTCAAGGTTGTCGTGTACTGAAGGATATGTTTGAATTTGTTCAGTAAGAGCTTCACACGTGACATTAAGGTTTTTTAATTGTGTCTGTAAAAGTGCTACGTCATTTGTAGTCTTTTCTTGTCTCGTATTAAGCTTGGAAAATTTCGTACTGAGTTCAGTCATCTGTTTGGTCAGTGTGGCGTCTATAAGTTCCACACGTTTACACAAAGTGTCATTACATGCCTTGATTGCTATGAGGTCAGATTTAATTTCGTCATTTTGTGTCTTTAAGGTTGCCATGTTTTCCGCGTTCTGTTTTATTAGCACTTGGAACATGTTGGCAATGTTTACTGTTTGCAAGGTCTCTGCCCCCGCCGCGTCATTAGACGTGACGTCATGTATTAACATGGGCTCTGACTGAGACTTTGAAATTTTTGTGGTGGACGGCCTATTGTCAAAACTTCCGTTAACACTTGCGTCAATATTTGATGAATCGTCACTACCGGTTGCTGTCGTAAAGTCATTTTCTAACACTTGTCTCTCGTCCGAGTCGGATTGCGTCTGAATAGTATGTCTTTGCTGTTCCATCTTTGCGTATTGTTTTCTAGTTATGACCATGCCACACGTGATATATATTTCAAGAAATTAATGTTTGACACTGGTTTTAAAATAAAATGCAGTTGAGCATGAATCGCTCGTAGCAACAATGGCTGTTTGTTAATTTAAAAATGTAAACTGAATATGGGATTATTGTTAATGGCTGCTGTCCATGTTACAACGTATCGTACAGAAGTCGGCCATATTGTACACTCGTGTATTGGTATTGTTGCAGAAGTTATTGTTTAAGGAAAAGTACTGAGAATGAAATTTATCACTGAAAACTGCTACGCGCGAAAGAAATACTACAGAATCTACTGAAGAGCTAATACACTGAATTATGCGTCTGGTCAAGCCTGCCAATGCAAAGATGCTGCGTCTTACCTTATTTTGCTGGAAGCTTCATTGCGTCTTCCCGCAAAATTTTATAATTGGCAAATATCTTCAGATCTTTGTTATTTCTCATACATTCACGTCCAGGTTTTCATATGAAACAAAGAGAACAATGTAACAAATGACAAAATAACAAGTCCGACACGCAGTCGCCAATATAAAATAAATAAAATAAAATAAAATAAAATATTAATTATGTATTATTGTATGATAGTGATTGGTTGTAATTAATATTTGCGTGACGTTTAATTATTCGGTATCAGACGCTTGACAATGGCTTTTTCGTAAATGTAATGTTATTCGTAGTTGACCGTGAAATAAGACTCAAATAATCGGACTTCGTATTTAAATCGTTTCCAAAGACTGCTGCGGTAGGTGCGGACTCAAATCTAAATCTCAATATTAGAATAATTTGCCAGCCATGTCAATACGTCGTACAGAGGTGACTGTCTACTAAACATAAAAAGTTTACACAGTTAGTTAAATCAGATATATTCAACGAATAAGCCTACAGTTAAATAATTCTACTTACTTTCATAAATATAAATTCTTTACAGATTCGAGTGCCTAGTAAGATTGCAACTCGCAGTGATCTTATATAACATTAAATATGGCGGTGTGCCAGTCAATGAAATATACGTGCTTCCCGCACCACTTATCCAAGACCTCTCTCTCCTTAATCAAACATAAGAGTATCGTAATTGTGTTTTTGTTTTATCAGCGACACAGCGCTGCAGTTCTGTGCCATAGGCTTTATTTATTTCTCACAGATTAATTATTTAATTAAGATTTCGCGTTTCCGAGGAAACTCACGCACGGCATGCAAATGTGCCTTTATAAGCCTATACCAGATTTGTCACATTTCACTTACTTAGAAACAATGAAGGTAAAATGGCAAGCAAGCAAACTGACATTAGACAGCCAATGTTTTTCTAAATAGGCAATATTGTCTACAACAAATGCCATGATGGAACATATGTACAGGAAGGAAGAGTTAGATTTTTGAGACACCTGAATAATGACATACAAAATGTTTGTGAACTAACACCTCAGAGCAGTTCGACCACCATTTCCTTTCCTGGGATAAAATATTTTTGGTGAGTGCACAGAGTTGCCCCAAAATATAACAGCGTAGGAGATAATAGGGTGAAAGTAAGTAAAGTAAACAAGCCGTCACGTTCCAATGTCAGAGACAGAGGAGACCGTTCTTATAGCTAAGACAGTAGTATACAGTTTCTGCATGAGATCTTGAACGTAATACTTTCAAGACTGGCTACGTTTCGTAACAATCAACTGCCTAATGATGTTCTTGATAAAGAAATATTTCTACACAAAAACAGGAGAAGGTGTTAAACCCTGTTGGAGAAGGTAAGCACTATTCAACTTGCCCGCAGAATATAATGCAGACAGCGCCGATGAAGCAACAGTTACACTGCTATCAAAAAGGACGTGTAAGCAGTGGACCCAGAACTGAGATCTGCAAGGGATATCCAACGCAGTATTGCAGTACCGAATTTTGTGCAGTTTATATTGTTCACAGATGAGGTCTCTTTCAACAGTGATGGGGTTTTTAACTGCAGCAAGTGCCATGTCTGAAGTGATGGAACTTCATACGCTACTTTCGACTCAGATCACCAACAGTTATTCTCTATCAAGTAGTTCGCTAAGTTTATCCAGGAATAACTAACAGGATACTATTTGATAACACCTATTTTGAATATTGAAAGTTATCTGTTGTTCATTCGAGATAGGTGTCACAGTTGCTGGAGACTGTACGTCTTGTTTGTCCACGAGAGGATGTGGTTTCAACATGGCGGTTAATTTTACCTATTCTTTGCGATTAAAACCTATTATCTGGAATGCTGACGCAGCCCATACAACTGATACTTTTGTGTGTAATGACAAGTGTATGTAATAATTATTTTTAGGTGATACAAACATTACGAAGAAAAACAAGGTCCTACTTCCACAACAATGCTATAAAAAACCTAATACTACAACAAAGAAACAAGTAAAGGTAAAAGAACTGCTTTCTACCACTACAGAGCAGCTATTAAGCACTTAACCAGTGACCCAGTTACTAATATTACTGTTTGACTACAGATTCTATTAGTAAAAGCATTATATTTCTGTTTCTATTCATTTTTACTGTAGAAGACTGTTTCCGCCTTCAAACTATCCTAGTCGACAGCCATTGTCTGCTGGATGCCTTGAGCGTAGGGCAGCACGTCAGCAGCGTTTCCATTGTGACAATCTATTCTACTATTCACCTTAGCTTGTTAGAATCCACATTACCGTACTTACTTGCACCAACGCGATCGACAGTCTTGAAAACCGTTTCATTCAGTAGTCGCCAATCTCAGCCGCCTTCTCTCACCTATGCGGAATGTTGTCTTGCCCGGATAGTAGCATGTAAATGCTTCCTGAAGTCCTCCTTGGCCGTCCTGGATACTGCGGCTGCAAGACTGTCCAAGATGCGCGAGGTCGACACGTCCTCAGTGTTGCTATGGGATCCAGTGCCCTTAATGCCTGAAGAACATTACCAGTTGCATCTTCGTAGAGTATTAAATTCTACGACTGCTCCAAAGTGCCCACACTGCTTCAAGTGCAGCTATCATTCATCTGTCTTTTTGGCTTTGTCCAGATACACAACATGTGAACTATGGTGGGCCAGGTAAAGTAATTAGTTTGTTTGATGGGTGAAGAAAACTCATTTTTAGTCTCTCCCTGATGTTAGCGATGAAATTAATGTTCTATTCTCTGTGTCTGAAGTGTTCCATTCATCTTGCCACAGCTGTAATATGCGATCTTGTGTTAACGTTTTCGTTTTGGCTTCAGTTACAAGTATCCTCTGTACTTCTGTTTGAATGACTTTCTTTAAGCAATACAGAAGTCAATTTTTTCTTGATTTCTGAGACTAATGGGCACATTCCTAGGAATACCAACAATGCTCCATCCGGTGTCATACACTAGACGCCCGTTAATCTCAGTAGCACACTTCGTTTAACTTTTATTATTAATTAAGTTAGTTTCACAACATGTAATCTTTGAGACACAATAACTGTACACGACAACGGACGCCAATATAGATTGGTGATATGACCAGATTCTTCTCAAGAGAAGTTAAAGTTGTCTGTTACCGATGTTTATAATTTTATGCGCGACATCTGTACTTTCCTGTCTGCCCCCTTTATATGGTAGTGAAATTACGACGTTCGTCGAGAAATACTGTTAGATATCTCGTTTCTATACTTCTCGTAATCGTTACATCGTTGATTCTATTTTAGGATTTCTATTTAGGTACCCTCTTAGCAGGAGCTACACAGTTTTGTGAAGTGCTATTTACAATTTGACGCTTCTGTATGTGTTATACTTGTATACACCTCCTCCATCCAGTCAATGACTTCCTACTTTGGGTTCTTGGCGGCTTTTCTCAGTTCTCCGATTTCCCAAGGCGTTTTCCTTCCATTGTCTGCAAGGATTCTCAGCGTTTGTAGTTACTCCATTGATATTATGATAGGGCTACCCGTCTTCCTCTTCACCGCTAATTAAAATTAAACCGCACTATCACAGTCCTAGACTATGATTGTTCCATACCAAGACGTTGAAAACTGTCAACAACAGATGATTCCGACCGCGATGAGTTGTTAGTGCCGTTGTGTTCACTGTTATATGCTGATTCGTCATCCTCCTCGCCTGTATACGTTGTCAGCTTCCACCATTCGTCTCTGTTGACGTCGTCAGATCTGACGCCGTCGGTCTCCATCGCTGTCCGATATGAGATCTCCGTCGCCATGAGCGTCCTTTGTGTTGCCAGTCATTAGAAATCGAGAAAGTTGTACGACAGCTCATGTAATTAAACATTCAGTTCCAGGTGTCTGCGACTACGTCCGATCGCCTCAGACTCAAAACTGTTGTATGGCTACAAACACACACATACAAACATACACACACACACACACACACACACACACACACACACACACACACACACACACACATCAGAAAGCAGAATAGATTATAAACCGTACTGTCCTATTAATTCATCACACGAACACCATTAAGACGACATGTAACAGACGTCAAACTGACATGAAGAACAACGTGTTTCAAAAACAATATGCGTATTACAGAGTATTTTGTTGTGAAAACTATCGATCACTGCGTCACGGCTCGGTTATTGGAGGGACGAGTACAGTGTCTAGTTTATGTTCATAACCCCTCTATGCTTGGTTATCATCACACGTTGCAAAATGGTTACTCCGCAGCGGAAATCATTCTCTGTTCTAGAGTTTGCGAAGTGTAACTCCGTGATTACAGTGCAGAGACGTTTCGGGCTGAGCTACAAATTGATCCTCCAATTGCGTACGAATTCAAGTCGCTTTCCAACGTAGTCGTACAAAATCAACTCGTAGTGCCAGTCAGAAGTTACAACCGCCTACAACAACAATTTGGCGTGTTTCGAGGCGTCAATTGGTTATGAAGGAGTACAAATTAAAAGCAAGTTTGTTTGCAGCAAAACTAGTATCCAGACGGTCAGTGCGACGAAGAGTGAAGCACAACGAACTGTAGTCACGGCGACAATTGATGAGAGGCACACTGACGGTAGTGGGCCCAGTGACAACACTGGATACAGTGTAACGTGAACATTTATGCTTCAATGTATAACATTTCTGTGTACAGCTTATAGGCTGTAACATTCTGTACAATGTTCTAAATGTAATGTGAGTTTCAGCTTTCTAGGATGGAATGGAAATGAACATTCTAAATGTGACCAAGTCACTACGAATGAAAATTTAGTAGCTGTAATCTTTTCATACGAATTTACTGATTTTTATTCTGTAGCTATTACATGTGAAATTCGTATATTGAAACTATTACAGCAAATTTGGTAAATGTTTTCTTGTTATCTGAAACTTTATTTCTCCTTAGTTAGTAACATATGAAAAACTGGTACTAACTGTAGCGTCTGCCTACAAAGACAACACAATTTTGCATTTTATGTCAACTTTAGTGAATCTAGAAAGTAAATAACAATTTAAAATATTCATGAAATATTAATATCAATATTTTTGATGTGTTTACATCATATATTGCAATACAGTGTACAAAAATTACAAAATTAAGTATTAGTTTTTCACATGCAATAGTTTAAATGGGTTGATTGCTCTAGCGCAAAAGTCACAAAATGAAATGTTAGTGTTTCAAACGGAATACACTTACGGAAAAAAATCACAGCACCACGAAGGAGCTGTACTACATAAAAGAAAAATGGCAGGCGTGTTTCTACATCTGAAAGATGTCCACGAAAATTTCGTGCCAGTCGCATGAGAGTGACCTTAGTTGCGCCACTATGAGGATGCAAATCACGTTTGCTTTAAATACGGGCTGCAACGGTCGTTAGCGTTAGTTACCGTTCAGACTGGACGTGGTGAGCTGATATTAGTCAAGAATGACTTTAAGGGGACAAAGACGCCATTATCAACGCCTCACTGAGTTTCAACGACGTCTTGTAATATGACCATGAGAAACTGGATGTTCCTTCTACGATATCGTAGAAAGACTTGTCTGGAATGTAGCTCAGTGCATGACTGCTGGCAGCGGTGGTCACGAGAATGTATTGTTGCAAGAAGACCGGGGTCTTGACGGCCACGTAGCACTACCGAGAGAGAAGACTATCTTTTTCGGCGTATGGCTGCAGCAGCAATCTGAGCAGCATTTGGTGACACAGTGACACAACGAACTGTTACTTCAGGATAACCCCGAGCCAGACACTCTGACCTAACCGCCACCATTTGCGACGTCAGTGGTGTCAAGTAAGAGCTCACTGGAAAACAGAGTGGAGGTCTATTGTGTTTTCTGATGAAAGGTGCTTTTGCCTTGGTGCCAGTGATGGCCGTGTGTTGGTTAGAAGGCGGCCAGTTGGGCCTTCAACCAACCTGTCTGCATGCTGGACACACTGGACCTACACCTGGAGTTATGGTGAGCGGTGCGATTTCGTATGATAACAGCAGCACTGTCGTGATTATCGCACGCGCCCCGACTGCAAAACTGTACGGAAATCTGATGAGTCGACCTGTTGTGCTGCCGTTCATTAACAGCCTTCCAAGGGATGTTTTCTAAATGGATAACGCTCGGGCACATACCGCTGTTGTAACCTGACAAGCTCTATAGAAAATCGTCGCGTTACCTTTGCCTGGTCGATCACCAGATCTGTCTCAGATCTAGCACATATTGGACACCATCAGACGACAAATACAGTGTCAACCACAACCAGCATAACTGTCCCTGTATTGCCTGTGTTGACCGATCATGTACAACAGGGATGGGACTCCATCCCACAAACTGACTCCCTAGTCCTGCACAACACAATGCATGCATGTTTGCATTCAACATTCTATCGGTTACACCGATTGCTAAAGTATCAGCATTTCACATTTGTAATGGTTTATCTCGCACTTACATTAGCCTGTGATCTTGCAATGTTAATCACTTAAATATGTTATCTAGACAAATGTATTTCCAAAATTGCATTACTTTACATTAATTAGTTTTCAATGTTGCGTTATTTTTCCGTCAGTGTAGTTTCTAAAGATCCACACAAGGAAAAAATTATATACTATATTTTCCTGCAACACTGTAACTGCATTTATCAGATTTCACATACTTGTATGCCGTCATTCTGTTGAGTGTGTTGGGACAATAACCACAGTTCCTTCTCTTTTCCAGATTTTGGCAACTTTCAGTTTTGTTGGATCATCATCTCTTTGTTCTTCACCTAAAATATTAGATACTGTTTTCCAGAGGTCATTGGTTAAGTTTGGAATCTGGAGGACAATTGCGCTATTCTTTTGCTTCATTGTGACACATGAACTATCTCTCAGCTGGTAGCTGTATATAAACAATGAGATATATGAGAAGTAAGGAGTATAACACAAAAACTTACTCGTTTCAAGTAATGTCTGTCTATCATACGGAGGGAAGATATTATCATTACCCTAACATTCCTCTGTGAGACAATGTAGCTGACGATTATGGGCAAATGAAACAATACTATCGCGGAAATGAAACGTTGATGCAAAGGTCCCGAGTTCGAGTCTCGGTCCGGCACACAGTTTTAATCTGCCAGGAAGTTTTTGAAACGTTGATGTCCGCACTGTAACAAGTGCAGTTCACAAACGAAGTATAACTGAAATATCAGAAAAAATTAACGAAGCACTTGGGCTAGCTAAACGTTAAGGAAATCATGTACCCGCCCATAAGATGGATGTCATTAACTAATGGCATTTTAAGCTGAAAACTGCAACTAACAATCTTTCTTGGCTTTAATAGCTACCGATCACTGATAAGAAGTAATTACTGGTAAAGACATTACTCAATAACTTGCGTTTTGGGCGCTACAATCTGGAACCGCGCGACCGCTACGGTCGCAGGTTCGAATCCTGCCTCGGACAAGGGTGTGTGTGCTGTCCTTAGGTTAGTTGGGGTTAAGTAGTTCTAAGTTCTAGGGGACTGATGACCTCAGAAGTTAAGTCCCATAGTGCTCAGAGCCATTTTTGAATAACTTGCCCTTCGACAATCAAGACTTAGCAATTTTAGCTGTTGTATGCTAGATACACATGCGGTTGCTGATACTACTTTGGAA
This sequence comes from Schistocerca piceifrons, assembly GCF_021461385.2. NCBI lineage: Eukaryota > Metazoa > Arthropoda > Insecta > Orthoptera > Acrididae > Schistocerca > Schistocerca piceifrons. The sequence goes on from NC_060138.1 coordinate 569,502,887, forward strand.
TTATGCAGAAACAGATGAATATTCTTTGCACCATAAACACACCAATGAACTATTCGGCATGGCACAGAAATCAGACATTAACTGAGCGATCAAAAATCTGCTCTGCTCTGAAACAATACCTGAAATACATTAGGTTGCTGTGGACCTGCTATGCAATGACTATTAAATAAGTCACGCCAACGTACAATGGGTGTTTGCATGCTAATGAAACAAATGCCCTGACTGTGCAGTGAGTGTAAGGACAGTTGTGCTAAGAATTTTTTTAATTACCAAAAGGAAATATTGAAGTTCGAGATAAAATGAATCAAAACCTACTGCAAAATTATGCTTATATTTTAACTAAGAAAATAGCAACCGTTAATGAATTGAAATTTGCATGAAAATCCATGCCTCTCTTAAACAGCAATTTCGTTAACCATCACCTTGACACAACCATGGAAACAATTTACTGTTTCGCTATGTTGGCTAAATTTTCTTAAGGATTGAACATGTGATGCATTTCATATTCTGGTCTGACTGTTTCTTGAACACGTGTGTGGCAATTGTCAGACAGATACTACGACAAATATTACCTAATCAAGAATATAGTGCTTACATAATGAATCGCAATATGAATAATCTACTCTATGCATGTTACGCTAATATTAGCGATCGCAGAAAATGCAAAATAATTGGCGCGTATTACCTCATTCAGCATGTTCAGATATGTAAGATAGTGTCACAAAAACCAGTCTTCACATACTGTAACTGCCTAACTGCCAACAGTACAACGTAATGAGCTTAGCCATTTAGAAGCAAGCGATGTCATCTACTAGTAACATAAACACTGGTTGCCAAAGAAGGGACTGGCCATCGAGAAGCAAGTGATGTCATCTACTAGCAACATAAATTCCGGTTGTCAAAGAGGTCTAATCCATTCATGTACTAGGGTACAAGATCATAAAAAATACAGCCACCTGTCTTGACAAGAGTACTTTCAAAAGCAGTCGTCTTTTCAGACGAGTCCCAGTCATGTGTACGTCATCACAATTGGCGTATCCGTGAGTGAAGTCTCTGAGAAGAGCAAACGTTGACGGATTGCATAAGTCGACATCATGCGGGCCAAGCACCCAGAGTGATGAAATGGGATTCATTGGGAACGCAGTACGGTTACTTCTGGTTCCCATAGTCGATAATTTGGACAGAAGGGTTACATTTCGGACGCGTTACGGCTGTTGGCTGTGCACTATCTTTAGATCTCTATGACGTTCATCTTCCAGCAAGATACCTCCGCACCGCATGTAGTCCATGCTGTCCTGACTTTCCTCGATACAGATGGGGTTTGGCTCTTGGCTTTAACGGTGCATTCTCCACATGTCTCATTCACTGAAAACATGTGATCATGAGCCAGTGAGAGACTGGCACAACACGTCTCGCCATCTCTTACAGCTGATGAACTCTGGTATACAACTGTAGCTGGATGGAATAACATATACGTATCTGTCATGCAAGCTGAATTCGACTAGAAGCCAATCCGGGTTAGAGCCGTCGTTGCTTGCAGAGATTGAAAGGTGGCTACACTGAGCCACAGCGCCAGAGATTGCGCCAAAGAGTATTATTCCGCCGCCTCCACTGGCAGTGCTTGCTGAGATGTCGTAGTGAAGAGTTCTTGTCGAGAAGTCGTGGTGGAGAGTGCTTATCGAGATGTGGTAGTAGTGAGTCGGTGTTGAGATGTTGTAGTAGGGAGTGCTTGTTCCATGTTTTATGCAGTTGTTTGATGGGCTAGACAGCAGATGTTGTTCGAATGGAGATATTGTAATGATCAGAGTGCTTTTCGTCAATATATATGAAGGTAAAAAAAAATTCCCTATTCTTTTTTATTATTTCAGTGTTTTAAATAATGCGTCATTACAGTTTCAGTCAACAAAGCACCTTGCTTGTGTTCTTGTATTAGAGTGTAATTCTGGTTTTCTTGCGCAATTATAGTATTTCTATTTTTTAATTACTTCAGTATAAATGGTATTTAAAATTTCTTGTCTTATTGAAGAAGAACCGTGCCAGATGTGTACGTTGAATCACACTTCCACACACAGAACAGTTACACTTGTGCTTTGGTTTCGTACGTTTTATAGTTGCTGGTGACTTAATTAATTAATTGTGTAACGGAAATTTTCTTTCATTCTTTGTTGTTATTCTATGCAGTCAGATTGCGTACTAAAACTAGTCAGGGCCAACCGTTTACGAGACTTCGTAATCAGACTTACAGCGACTAAAATTAAAAAATATTTGCATTAAAATAATAATTAAGCCCCGATGCACGTGGCGACCGCTGCTTCGGATCGTCCCTTGGAATTCTTCTGATTGTATAAATAGCAGACAGTAGTATTGTTGTAGTAATTCGTAGTTTAGTAATTGTCTATATTGCATGTGTAGATTTGGTAATTGTCATTCTTCTAATGGTATTTTGCAAAATTTAATTTTTGATGTCTTGTATACGCGTTTGACAATTTTGCGCAATTATAAAATTTCAATTGTTCGTTAATCGTGTTTGAGGGAAGCATTTCGTGTGAATGGTATTGTTGGAGATAAGGAGTCATTGTGTGTAATTTTCGTACAGTGACAAGTTTTGTACATTTTGTAAATGATTACGCGCTCAATGAAAAAGGCAAAAATGATGAATAGTGAGAATGACGAAATTGTTAACATGGCGAACTCGCCACACAGGAGAACAGTATGATGAATGATGAAGTTGAAAACAATTTAATAAGTCGGGAAGATAGTCCGGAACCATTTCAAAATTTTTCTCAATCAGAAAATTCACAGAATACGAGATTAACGATAGAAGGTTCTGGAATAGTGTCGAACACAGATAGCTTTATGGCTATGCCGAAGGAAGTTGGTTTTGCGGGAAATGTTAGGGGCGAAAAGAATTTTGAACCAGTTAATATGGAGCAGTTGATGGGTGTAATATTAAATTTGGGATCTGAATTAAAAACACGGTTAGACTCACAGGGATCACAAATAGGAGCAATTAGAACAGAGATGGGAACAATGGAAACACAGTTAGACTCACTGGGATCACAGTTAGGATCTGAATTAAAAACAGTGGGATCACAAATAGGAACAATTAAAACAGAGATGGAAACAATGGAAACACGGTTAGATTCACGAATAGGGACATGTTTCAAAAACATGAAAGATGAATTAAAGAAAGAAATTAGAGAAGAAGTACAACCGATTTTGAATTCCCACAATAATAGATTAATTGCAGTAGAGATTAGACAAAGGGAACAGGATAGAGAACAGGAAGAAAGAGATCGCGTGATAGTACAGAAATTTTCAGAGTTAAATTTACAACGTGCAAACGATAAGGAAGAAATATTTGAGAGAATCGAGGAATCCGTACGAAATGACAAATTAAATAACCTAACACAACAGTATCAACAGTTAACTACTAAATGTGTTAATACTGAAACCTGAGTCGCGACACTTACGGAAGACGTAAATAAACAGAAAGAACAATTAGGTGACTTATCGGAAAGAGTGGAGGAGATTTCAGATAAATTGACAAATCTTAGTTTAAATGGGGACAGAGATTCAGATGATACAGCACCATTGCCATTTGCAGAAACCGAAGAGTACCAGAACATAAATAAGCATGTTGAAAATCAGGGAAAATTTAATGAACGCGTCAAAAAGGGAATTTGAGGCATTACGAAAGCAAGTCAAACAAATTGAACGCGAAATAGTAGGAAAAGACAGCAGAAGAAATTTAGAATCACAGATAGCAGAGGGCTTTGAAGAAAATAATTTGTTTCATTTACGGGATGCAACAAGAGAGCGCCAGGCGCGTTAACGTGACAATAATCGACATTCGGACTTTGTCGCCACGAGGCGAAAACTTTGACTATAAACACTTTTTGACTGTTCGGAAATTTAAGATCTTTCGCAATTCTAAGAATGACATACATCCATGTTCATGGCTAGATCAATTTATGTACGCACTTCCACCAAATTGGTCACTAAGTCACAACTGGAATTTATGTGTGGATATTTAGAAAACGAACCGGCGACGCGGATGCGCGCACTTATTAGAGATTGTAATAATCTAAATGATTTTTATCATGCATTTCTATCGGCATATTAGTCCGAAAACACGCAAGACAGAGTCAAACACAGTCTTATTATGCAGCGTAATTTTAAACAGTCTGAGTTCCGCACGCCAGCAGAATACTTTGAAGACATGATTCGAAAGAATCAGTTCCTTTCCAGCCCTTATAGCCCGACTGAATTAATTCGCATTTGTTTAACTAAGCTGCCACAATCGATAAGACAAATTGCTTTAGCCGGAAGGTGTAAAGACGACATTGAGACTTTTAAGACGTTGCTACAAGAACTTGAGTATGATAACGACGACGGGACTTCTTGTAATTTTTCAGTAACGGTAATCACAATAGATTTTCAGAGAAAAGGGATAGTGATCGGAACGGACGCTATATGGGTCATTTTGAGAATGACAGACGAAACAGACAGGACAATAGATACCAGCCTTATGACAATAACAGGCGTTCTAACAGAAATTACATAGACAATTATAATAACTGTAATTCCTACCGGAATGATCAATCATACGGAAACAGTAATCGGTATCATCAAGACAGAAATTATTCATACAATAATAGAAATTCTTACTACAGAAATAACCAGGGTAGTAGATACAACAATAATTTCAGAAGTGACAGTCGAAATTACACAAGAAGTAGTTACGCAGACAGACAGGAAAACAGAAATTTTAATAACAGACACAACCAAGAATTTGCATCTAACAGACAGGAAGGACCTAATTGGCATCCTCCACGTGACAGAACTTCAGAGAGACAAGTGCAAATCGTAGAAATTGATCCGCGAAATGACGCGAATAATCAAAGACGTGACGCAAACAATCGACAATGACTTGTAGCTTCGGCTTCTGGCAGCAATATAGACGGTTCAGAAAGTAATGACACTACGACTTTACACTACGTACGCCTGGAAGACATGAGAGACATTTTGCTAGACGAAAAGGAAAATAATGTAGACGCATTTTTACATCCTGTTATTGAAGTATGTGTGGGTAAGAATAAGTTCACTGCAGTTTTATATTCTGGGAGCCCATTGAATGTCATTAGTGAATCAGTTTTTCGTATATGTGTAAGAACTATTGCTTGTCCTGTGTTACCTGTTTCTAAAACTACAATTCGAGGAGCGATTTCTGGAAAAAGTGTGGAAGTCAAACAACAGACCAACTTAAATTTCATTTGTCAAGGATACGAATTTTCTGCTAATTTTATTATTGTTCCATTATTCAGTACACAAATTATATTAAGTATGGAGTTTCTTAAAACACATAAGGCAATTTTAAACATTAAAGAAGGAAGTGTGAATTTGACTGTTGCCGGAATGCCGAAATGTTTGAAATTTTTCGAGTGTTTAACAAGATCTGAATCAGATACAAAATGTTTAAGGTTTCTTTCTTCTGATGTTTTCGTTGAGCATTATGACGACAGTGTGTTTATTCATGACAATGACAATAGATACAGAGACGCGATGGATGATATAATTAATAGCGAAGAATTAATTAATGAAAAGATTAAGAAAGCTGAAGTGCCAGATGACGTTGCAAGAGAAGAGCTGCACCACATTTTGACTTCACATGCTACAGTATTTAGTCATCACACAGGAACTATACAAGGCCTACAATATTTATTTAAAGTAAAAGAACACACACCATTTCGGGGGGAAACGTACGCTATTCCTTTGGCTTACAGAGACAAGGTTAAGAGTGAACTTCAATACATGATAGATCAAGGCATTATTGAGCCAGCAGTCAGTCCTTATACCAGCCCATTACACGTTGTTCTTAAAAAGGATGGGTCAATTCGTTTGGTTCTGGATTCCAGACAGATAAATAATATCATCATTCCTGAAACTAACCGTCCACAAAATTTAGATGAACTTCTTCAACATTTCCATGGAATTAACGTTTTGTCCACGATTGATATGCGCGCAAGTTTTTGGCAAATAGAACTCCACCCTGATTGTAGAAAATATACTGCCTTCTTAGCCTTTGGTAACTGTTACCAGTTTCGGAAATTACCGTTTGGACTTAATGTATCTTCAGCAGCATTGATTCGTAGTTTAAACGAAATCTTACCTGTTTATCTTCGTGACAATATTACTTCATATGTTGACGACATTCTTATTGCTAAACGTTCTTGGAGTGAACACAACAAAATTTTGGATTCATTATTACGTATCTTTGCAAGAGTTGGCATTACTGTGAACTTGGAAAAATCTGAATTTGGTCGTTCTCAGGTGAAATTTCTCGGTCACATTATTTCTACAGAAGGTATTCTTCCTGATCCAGAGAAATTAGACGCTATTCGTAATTATGCTGTTCCTACCACAAAACGTGATATTCGTAGTTTCCTTGGTGTCTGTAATTTTCTTAGACACTTTGTTAGATTGGACGATTTGGCCACACCTCGTTTATGTGAACTATCTGGAAAGAATTCTAATTGGTGTTGGGATGAGGAAGCTCAATCAGAATTTGAACAACTTCGTGATGCTTTAGTTGCTGCTCCACTTCTTTCACATCCGGATTTATCTAAAGATTTTTGTTTGGCGACTGACTCATCATACAAAGGCCTGGGTGCACATTTATTTCAAGAGATAGAAGAAAACGGCGTTGGAATACAGAAAACTATTGCATTTGGAAGTCGTGTTCTCTCTAAATCCGAAAAGAGTTATTCGATTACGGAACTTGTATGGGCTTTCACAAAATTTCGGACATTTTTGTTTGGCAGACATACTAAGGTTTACACCAATCATCGAGCTCTGGAATTTCTTATGTCAACAAAATTAACTCATGGAAGATTGTCACGATGGACGTTGTATTTACTGGAATTTGATTTTAGTATTGTTTACATACAGGGTTCTTCAAATATTATTGCTGATGCTTTATCACGTGCACCTATGGATTTGAAACAAAGTGCTGAAGAGGACTGCAAAGAAAACAATTATTGTTTGATGTATATTCAAGGTGTTGCGTTTGAGAATTTTATTTCGTCTTCGCTCCAGGACATCGCTAAGGAGCAAAATAATGATCCAATCTGGAAGGACATTAAGGAGAAGTGGAGGAGAAAGGAAAGCGTAGCGATCAGACAGTATTATTTAGTTCGTAATGACATTCTTTTTAAACGAAAATCGGTGGACAACTCTGTTTGGTTAGTTTGTATTCCTGATGAGTGGGTCAATAAATTGATTTGGTACACACATTTCAGTTATGCACACTTTGGTCCCAGAAAATGCTTTCATAAATTACGAGAAAATTGCTACTTCAGTAATATGGAAAAACGTATTCGATCTGTTCTTGCCAAATGCAAATTATGTCAAAAGGCTAAGCCGCCAACTATTTCTCACAGAGCACCGTTGTTCCCTATCATTCCAGCGAAATTAAAGGACATGGCTGCAGTCGATTTGTTCGGTCCAGTGGTTCGTTCTACTAATGGTTTTGCGTACATTTTGGTAGCAGTGGAATTGACATCAAAATATGTGTGTTTTACACCTTTACGCAAAGCAACAGCTCGTTCGGTATCTAACGCTTTCATCAAACATTTTCTTAAAGAAATGGGTCATGTTGATAAGGTTATATCAGATAATGGATCACAGTTTCACTCTAAAATTTGGCTTCGTACTCTACAGCGTCGTAAGATTAAACCAATTTTCATTTCACTTTTTCACCCTCAATCTAACGCTTCAGAGAGATGGATGAAGGAAATCAATAAATTGTGTCGTCTTTATTGTCATCAGAATCACAGAACGTGGGATCAGTATCTTCATATTTTTCAAAACATTCTGAATGAACTTCCTAATGACTCAACTTCTTTACCGCCTATACTGATATTAAAAAACAAAGCTCCGACAAATCGCATTTCTGAAATCGTTCCTTTTCCGCCTTCACGAAAACTGCAGCATTCTGAAGTTGTCAACCTGGCTCCACGAAATATTGCATCTGCGGCTGCTAGAAGTTAGAAATCAGCTAAACATCCCGGTCGTTTAAAAATCTCGTCAGTTGGTCAAAAGGTGTTAATTAAGTCCCACCGTTTGTCTCACAAAGGAAAGGGATTGTGTCGCAAATTTTTTCTGCTTTATAACGGTCCATATAGGGTTTGCAAAATTATTCATGATAACACTGTCGAAGTAGAAACGCGCTCTAAGGAAATACATCATATATCGAACGTTAAAATTTTTGTGGAATGACATACTTGTGAGAAACTAACAGCTACATGTAAACATGCAGAGAATACAAGGATACCGCGCTGTGTTTTGGCGGCGGCACATACTCAAAGCAACAGTCAAGTCTGCGTGCCGCACAAGGCAGTCGTTGACCGCAAACAATTACTTCCTACGTCACGCGCCTACAGCTGATTGAGCGCTCAGTGCGAATGCACTGACAGCCGTAAACAAATACACAGTCTAATTTCTCTGATTAAATTCAGTATATAGCTATAGTGACTTGATAAATTATGTTATTAACGTTCCGTATTTTTCAGGATACGGTTCTATAAAATATTTAAGAACTTCAGGTAAATTCTGTGCGTGTCCGACGTTAAGACGACTTGCTATCGAGAAAATTTCAGGAAGAATGTAATTTCGAAGAAGAAACCGATAAACTAAAAAGGTAACTATTAATTGAGTTTATTTTTCAGGTAACATATTTCCACTTAGGTATGTACTTTAGACGTAATTTGCTGCTCGCGATTACGTGTTTCATACTTTGTGCTAAATTTCATGTTCTATGAATTTACTTGTGAAGCGACGTGCTTGCGTACATTAACTGATTTTGACAATGATTGATAATTGAACAGGGTTGTTACTTGTGTATATTATGCATCGCTTGGCTGCTATGCTTTTTCACTGATGTCATGTTTATTTATTATATGTTGGCTGTGCTTATTTATTTAAATTATAATTGTAACCTGATTAATTGTGCTGACTGTGATTATGTATGTAAGTTATACTTTGTGATTTATCTGCTTGCGCCTTCATGTTTACTTATTAAGATTACATATGAACATTTATTTGCTTATGCTGATATGATGCTAATGACCTGTTTATTATGTAAGATATATATTTGCTGCTTTGCGTATGGATTGCATATTTATACATTTCTGTTTGTTGTCATAACTACTCTTTAATTTGGTATATAGAAATGCTGATATACTGTGTACGAACATGGAGTTTAGGTCACACTATGGTATTAATTATAGATTGTTCGCTTGGCAGAGCCTCGTTGTAGGAATTGTGCTGCATCCACTTGTTGACATTCTGTTCTCTACTGGTATATTTACTCGCTGTTGCATGTTTTGCTTACGCTCAGTGCCTTATATTTTTAAGATAAGAAAATGAACTGCCATGAGCTGGAGGTTTTATGGAAGCTGTATAAATTTATGCTAATAGGAAGGAAGCTAACGACATGACATACCAACACTAGGGTTAGACCATTGACAGTTATTACACTGCATTCTTCGTGAGCAATCGAAATAGCAAGTGACACTTGACACAAAATATACTCTACATGTTTGCTTCTGCCATGATTCTTGAAGTGGTGTACACACTGTGAAATATTATGATCATTCACACGCCGTAATCGTACTTAATTACTGACAGTTATTCGAACTGAAGTCTGTTAGAGGTCATGTATGCATTTCTTTTATTTTATGATGGACAAGGTAACCAAAATGTATCTTATAATTCATAATGAGTAGAAGATTTGGGTCAGATGGATTACACAGAGGTTGTGTGTGGACATTGTGTCTACAGATTGTATGGGATGATGAACTGAAGTTTGCACTAGAATTTTATCTGCAGTTGTTCGAGGAAACTGACTAGAGGAAAGAGTTGTTATGGAAGTGAAATGACATTAGCGATCAGGTTTATATGTATCGATGTATTGAAGAGGTATTATTGAGGTATTGAGATTATGTGAAGTTGATGATTATTGGAGTTTTGGTGGACAAGAGGTAAGGTAAATGATATTGATGATGAGATTTATATGTATCGACGTAAGAGGTATTATTGAAGTATTGAGATTATGTGATGCTGATGATTATTGGAGTTTTGATGGATAAGAGGTAAAGTAAGTGAGGTGCATATTTTTGTTGTTGGTCTATATGGAACAAGGAAGATGAAGATAGCAGACAAGAACACTAAAGCGGAAGGAAGATTGTCTACACACACTTTGTTAAATCAATAAGCAGTACATACTTTTTTTTTTTTTTGGAGAGAGGAAGTAATTGCATATCTTGGCTCACTGACAGTTGTTCAGCAACCGTACATTTTGATCTGGCTTGGCAAACATTGGTCTTGACATGATGACTATGACGTTGACTAACTATTATTGACTGTTATACATTGCTGCCACTACTACTTGATACACATCAACAAGAACATGAACATCAAATTTTGACAGAATTGCATTATACAGTTAACACTATTCAATTACACAGTAGTACTTAATGTGGATGAAAGATGAGTGAGTGTGTTTTGTGTGTTTTCCCTTCCTAATCCCAGATAAGTGGTACCGACTTATCTCCTAAATATTATTTTACTTGTTTGTTGTGGCTTGCACTGACACCCATAAATATTATAGGTTTACTGATATTTGTGTATTTGTAATAGTTAATATGACAATTATCTGACATCATTTGTGTGTTTGTTATAATTTGTATGTTTAGTGTAAGAGCATTGAGAATAATTTTGTAAAAGCAATTGTGTGTGCATTCAAATTGTTGTTCACACCTGCACCTGTTCAACATTGATGTGTGACACTTAGAAATGTTTAATTTCTGCTGATGAACTGTCTGATTAGTGATGATGAATATTATGGACTGTTACCTGCACCTGCTCAACATTGCTGGGTGCCACTGAAGGAACTGATTCTACTGAAATAATGTCACTTGTTGCTGTCTGCACTGTTCAACATTACTGGGTGCAACTGATGCAACTGCTTCTATTGAAATGATGTCACTTCTTGGTGTCTGCACCTGCTCAACATTGCTGGGTGCCACTGATGGACTGTTTCTACTGAAATAATGACTTGTTGCTGTGTGTACCTGTTCAACATTGCTGGGTGCCACAGATGGAACTGCTTCTACTGAAATAATGTCACTTGTTGGTGTCTGCACCTACTCAACATTGCTGGGTGCCACTAATGGAACTGTTTCTGCTGAATGATGTCACTTGTTGGTGTCTGCACCTGTTCAACATTGTTGGGTGCCACTGATGGAACTACTTCTACTGAAATGAAGTCACTTGTTGGTGTCTGCACCTACTCAACATTGCTGGGTGCCACTAATGGAACTGTTTCTGCTGAATGATGTCACTTGTTGGTGTCTGCACCTGTTCAACATTGCTGGGTGCCACTGATGGAACTGCTTCTACTGAACTGAAGTCACTTGTTGGTGTCTGCACCTACTCAACATTGCTGGGTGCCACTAATGGAACTGCTTCTGCTGAATGATGTCACTTGTTGGTGTCTGCACCTGTCAACACTGCTGGGTGCCACAGATGGAACTGCTTCTATTGAAATGATGTCACTTGTCAGTGTATGCACCTACTCAACATTGCTGGGTGCCAATGTTGAAACTGTTTCTACTGAAATGATGTTACTTCTTGCTGTTTGCACCTGTTGACCATTGCTGGGTGCTACTGCTGGAACTATCAACTACTTGTTTTTTTTAATAATTAAAAGCATTTTATGTGAACATTTGTATAAACTGATTTTTTGTGTATTGTGTAAACTATTATGAAAAGTCACATGTGTGAAAGAATTTGTATTGCTTACTGTATTTTATATATTAGGTTATTGAAAGGTCAGTGCAAAGCCAAAATTTTATCTAATTATGTGATAATTACGTATTAATATTATCTTCTATTTTTGTCTGTATTTTTGTGGACGAATTTGGTGGTATTTTCACCACCAATGCTGGCAAAAATACCATCAAATTCTGGCCCGTGGAGGAAGGGCATATGAAAGGTGGCTACACTGAGCCACAGCGCCAGAGATTGCGCCAAAGAGTATTATTCCGCCGCCTCCACTGGCAGTGCTTGCTGAGATGTCGTAGTGAAGAGTTCTTGTCGAGAAGTCGTGGTGGAGAGTGCTTATCGAGATGTGGTAGTAGTGAGTCGGTGTAGAGATGTTGTAGTAGGGAGTGCTTGTTCCATGTTTTATGCAGTTGTTTGATGGGCTAGACAGCAGATGTTGTTCGAATGGAGATATTATAATGATCAGAGTGCTTTTCGTCAATATATATGAAGGTAAAAAAAATTCCCTATTCTTTTTATTATTTCAGTGTCTTAAATAATGCGTCATTACAGTTTCAGTCAAGAAAGCACCTGGCTTGTGTTCTTGTATTAGAGTGTAATTCTGGTTTTCTTGCGCAATTATAGTATTTCTATTTTTTTAATTACTTCAGTATAAATGGTATTTAAAATTTCTTGTCTTATTGAAGAAGAACCGTGCCAGATGTGTACGTTGAATCACACTTCCACACACAGAACAGTTACACTTGTGCTTTGGTTTCGTACATTTTATAGTTGCTGGGGACTTAATTAATTAATTGTGTAACGGAAATTTTCTTTCATTCTTTGTTGTTATTCTATGCAGTCAGATTGCGTACTAAAACTAGTCAGGGCCAACCGTTTACGAGACTTCGTAATCGGACTTACAGCGACTAAAATTAAAAAATATTTGCATTAAAATAATAATTAAGCCCCCATGCAAGATGTCAGCTCTGTGTACGAAATTTCGCAACCTCTATGTATCCTTCCCTATCTGCATATCACTTACAAATTTAATCATTAATTTACTGTCCTTCCTGTTGTCTGAATTTTAGTGGCCAGCAGTGCATTTGCTTATAGACGGGGTCTTATGTTTTCCAGCACTTTTAAAAGGTAGCCGCCGTGCAGAAGGTAACTGTTCTCTTTTTTAGCTGTCGAGAGGATGTAAAAAACTAGTACAAAATGTGAACTGTCAGACTCTGAAGAAAGATGATCTCGCACAATTGCTAACAGAAAAATCCAAGAACTGAGACTGTAGCTACACATACCCATAATCCCCAAACATACTCTCTTTGTCAGAAAAATTTCATTGCTAGTTTTTTTATTTCTGCATTGCAGTATCAAAAAGGAGAAATGTTGCTTTTATGTTATCTGGTATGTGCGTGTCCTTGAAATGATCTTGGCCATGTTTCCGCGCAAACTCACTAGGTGACAGGGCTATGCTTAGCAACACACTGTTTGGCTTCTTGGCGCATTAGTTACGGTGGCACAATGGATGCTGATTGTGAGCAGAGTGAACATTAAGTTCTACGTTAAGCTCGGGATAAGCCCTAGTGGAACGTGGACAATGATTAAGAAAGCGTATGCAGGCCAGACACTTTCAAGAAGTTATGTTTCGAGTGGCAAAAAAGGTTTCGTGAGGGCAGAGATCGAGTGCAAGACGATCCCAGAGCTGGTCGTCCATCTACAGCATATACTGATGCATGCGTCGAGCGGCTAAAGCAGTCACTGAAGAAGACAGTCATGTAATTGTGCGTGCGATATCAAAAGAATTTAATTTGAATCGTGATGGGTATCATAAAATTTTACACGAAGATTTAGGGAAACGGAAACTTACTGCAAAAGCCTAAAGAATTTCAGCTCAACTACTGAATAGAGTCAGACCTGATCCCACGTTTCTGCCAAATATTATTGCTGGGAATGAAAGTTGGTCCTACCGGTATGACCCTCACACGAAGTGCCAAAGTGATGAACGGCGGAATCCTGGATCACCAGTCTTGAAAAACGTCAGACGACAACCTTCGAGAACAAAGACAATGTTGGTCGTATTCTTTGATAGTAAAGGGTAATTGCACCGTGAATACGTTCGTCCAGCCCAAACAGTGAACCAAAATCTTTACATTGAAGCTATTCGCCGTAGCCACCCTGATTTGTGGAATTCTCAGGACTGGTTCTTACTAAATGACGATGCAAGACCTCCTACTGCTTTATCTGTTAGCGAGTATGTGGCCAGACATTCTGTTGTTGCCATCCCAGATCCTCCATCTTGGCCCGACCTCTCGCCTTGCAATTTTTTCTTGTTCCCGCGAATGAAAAGGCGATTGAAAGGAAAGCGTCAACAAGATATCCAGACATCCAGCGGGCTGTGAGAAATGACCTTACAGCATCTCAGTCGAAAATTTCCGTGCTTGCTTCTAAGACCACTAGAAACGTTAACAACTGTGCATAGATAGCAAACGGGACTACTTTGATTGGAGCTAGGATGCTTACATGGCAAGTATAATGTTCTATTTTTTTTAAAAACCTGTCCTAGAACTTTTCTGACACAGGGAGTATAACATTAGTGTACCCCATAAATATACTGAAAATAATAAAAACTTGTACATCACCTCTGAAAGACGTCTGCCAAGAATTTTATTATAGTGAACTTTCTACTGTAGAGAAAACTTTGCAGAATTCAATATATTTCGATAATTCTGTTCAATAACCATTCCGGCTTGGCAGATGTGGTAGTGATGAGTTTTCTGCCCAATGTGTTGCGTTTTGCCACAGGTCTGTGGTACCTGACGGTGAGCGACTTGGGCGGCGGTGGAGGAGTCGCAGGCGCGACTGCTGCTGCTATGATGATGGGTGTCGCCGCAGCTGTCTCCAGGCAGGTAATGCCTCCTTTACAGTAGCAGCCGCTACACCCACCGCACAAGTATTTCACAAAGAAAGTCACATTATGACAACACGTGCATTAGAGACCTGTAATTTACAGTAAATGGCGTGTTCAAAGTTTTGCATAAAATTAGTAGGGGTGATAGATCGCGTCGTGTGAAACAACTATTTTAGAGACAAAATGTTTACTGAAGCTTTGTGGCGAAGCTAGAATCCTTTTTTATTAGTTATACCCCTGAGAGGTGGCACTGCGTAGGCACTCTGTAATCTGAGTATGCAATGCATGTTGCCTATAGTCAACTACTACGATTAAAAACCCTGATTCAGTTATAAAATGCGTTTTTCCACTTATAGACACTCATTCTTAATGTTTTCTTGTTGAAAATCACTATCTCATTTTCCTAGAGTAGGCAGCATGCAGCGCACCTGGTTAGTAGATCCTGGTAGCTAGGTGAAATCTCTCATCGTCCAAGGTCGGCGAATACTAAAGGACACCTAGTGTTGCGGGAAAGCATCAGCAGACATTTTGTCTCTAATAAAAGTTGTTCCTGGTGGTGTGATCTATTATCCTCAGACGTTTGATGCAAAGGCTTTGAAATAACCTGTATATCCCACTGATCAGTTTACTCCTATGCTAATTACGATAACACTGAAGTATGTAAAAACAACATGCTCAAAAAACATTTTGCACCACCATCACATATGCTAATGTGTGTGGGTTTAAATTCCAAGGGAGAAAGGAAAGAATGTACAAATCGCATGAAACTAAAAAGCAGTCTTAAGGCGAAATGAAAGCAAAACAATAACCTAAGTAAATGTAATTTGTTCGAATTTGCACACCCACGAAATCAAAATCTACTGTGGGTAACATCCAATATCGTCCTGCTTCACCCTGTGCATTATTACATGCTTGGATCCTCCTTGGCACACTATCCACTGCCCATTAGCAAGACGTTGCTGTTGACACCTGTCCCACTATTCGACGGTGGCCCTCTCAAGGTCACCCACTGTGTGTATCGATGTGGGGGGGATCTGCGATGACGCATTGCGTATTTCATCTGGTCCCATTCATCTTGTATCAATTTCGTGCCAGCCAATATCGCAGGTCAATCCATTCGGTTGATTTCTATCTCCTGGAAGGAAGTCTTAACGAGTGGGTGCGGTGAACTAGTGAATTATCGTTTTGAGAAACAATCCCATTGCCGAAATGTTGACAGTGGTGTTGGACAGTAGACTGGAGAATCCTGCGCCGATATTCCACACTTCTTAAATTACTCTCGAAAGTGATGAAAGGTGCTTGATGTCCGTACAGCTCAAAACATGATTGGCCCAACTCCTTGTTGGACCCTTGGAACTGTATGCCGAGGCGTTCACTGCTACTCTGGCCGCCTCCACACTATCTTACAATGATCATCAGGCGTCAGACAAACGCAACACTAAACACTGAAGAGAACCTGACTCCACTGATCTAGGAGCTCCCTTGCTCACTTCCTTCGCGTACCACCCTACACAAGAACCTTGTTTATCTGGCCCTCATTAATCCGCATTTCCGGTTT
The DNA here is from genome assembly GCF_021461385.2 of Schistocerca piceifrons. Classification (NCBI taxonomy): domain Eukaryota; kingdom Metazoa; phylum Arthropoda; class Insecta; order Orthoptera; family Acrididae; genus Schistocerca; species Schistocerca piceifrons. Next base: position 569,519,185 of record NC_060138.1, read on the forward strand.
GCCAGGGTTAACTTTTTTTTTACGCGAAAATGTGCGGCGTACTGCTGCTACGGTACAATATATGTACAGTTGTTATATTGGCACTCAGGCAGCGTCGATATGGCAGTTCCCATGCTTCCAGCTACCGTTATTAAGGTCAGTGTGGATCTGTTCCTTACAGAGTTAAGAAGCTGTACCGGTAAGGCTCTTTTGTACCGGTGTTTTGAGTATTCGTACGTGAAATGGCTTTGAAGCGAAAGAAAGTAGCTGCGTGGAAATTGTTGAAAGTGCTAAACGGTACAGACAAAGGAGAACTGCTGAAGAACGTAGCTGCAGAATACGAGATAGAGACATAAATTGTATCACACAGGAAAAAGAACTGTAAAGAAATTGAAGGCCTCCGCTTCAAAATGATGACTAAAAACAGTTTGTAGAACTGCAGTAAATATCAAACATGTGATTTTTATGGTTGCATCCTCTTGGGATCAAGTTACTGAACTTTCGATTCTGAAGTCAGGGAAAACAGTATGACCTCCCATTTGTGATTTTACCGCTGAAGATTCTGAAGGTTTCAACACCCCTGAAATCCTTGAAATGTTAGCAAACAGAAAGACAGTGATGGTGAAGCGGGCAACGAAAGTGGCGATTGAGGGGAAGGAATAATGCCTCACGCAGGCCAACGGCACAAATGGATAAAGTCATGATTTACCTAGAACGTCAGCTGGAAACAACTTCGACCAAACTGATGTTAGTGAAACGTCTACGCGATCATGCTGCTCTCAAAGGCCACACAAGTTTGTGACAAAAGAAACTTACTATTTCAGTAAACAAACGTAAGTTCAATACAGTAACTGCAGACTTAAGTGGCCAAAAAGTGTTTTTTATTAGTGCATGAATTAAAGATTTTTATGTTTTAGTACATATCAGAGTCTTCTGGATTTAATATGATGCTGAAATGTGGATACTGAAAAGAAAGATCAAGGCTGGAGGCTTTTGAAATGTGGACATGGCGGAGAATGGAAAGCATAAGTAGGACGAATGGAGTGAAAAATGAAGAGGTATCGAAACGATTGGGTGGGCTAAGATAATTATTGGATGTCATAAAAAGAAGAAAAGCTAATTGGATGAGACATATATTAAGAAATAAGCAGGGGCTTATAAAACCAGTCTTAGAATGGATGTGGAAGGAAAGAGGAGGGAAGGTAAGTAGAGATTTCAGAGCCTGGATAATGTGATGGACAGCTGCACATGCAGCAGCATTAAGAATAAGTAATGGATGCAGGAAATGAAGACTCAAAGGACCTGATAATACAGAAGGGAACTGATGATGACGATAATGATGATGATAATACTCCCGGATTTTCGGTGATTCGGTCCCACCTAGTTCGGATAAACGAGATTCTCGCGTGTCGTGGAAGTTTGTACTGGTGTTGGTAATGACAGGACCTATTTCCGTTGACTCCTCTTCGGGGTACCTACAAGCCGTAATCCGTTGGTAGCGGTCATTACGAGGCAGATGTTCACTTTTTCGTGCCTCACAATAGCGGTTAAATCAAAGAGATAAAGTATACATACAGAAGCCGTGGTACGTTGTTTAGCGCACCTCTTGGTACCACGCTGTGCTGTTAAGCGCCATATTTTCAGAAGTCAATCTGTGGTTGTTTGAAAAGCGAAATGGTACGTGTGCGAAATTCTAAGATAAGCTAGTGCCGAATTTCTTTTTGAAATCGTGCCTAACATTTGCACTGCGATTAAGTGCACGCACAAAAGCAATAAAACTATGACTATGTTATTTCAGTTGAGTACTATTTAAAGATATTACCTATTAGTGGTTTTCTAGATTTGTGTTATATGCCAGCATAGAAAGAACTTTCACGTGTTTAACTTTTCGTGAATATGTGAACTTATTATTTTACCCAAGATTTCGTAATTTCCTTACGTACTATTACTGGCAATGCCTCCTTGTTTTCACTTCCGTAAACATGACGGATGATAGGGTGAAATGTTCAAATTACATCCCTTTAGTGTACACCAATTCGGGTGGCAACTTACTGTTTTGGAAACCGGTCTACATCTACGTCATTTACATCTTACGGTGTGTGGCGAAGTGTACTTACGTACCAGTGTCACTTCCTCCTTTTTACGTTCCAGTCGTATCGAGTATGCTTCGCGGGAACTACGACTGCTCGTACGCTTCCGTGTGGGTTCGAATGTCCCTGATTTTATCTTGACGGTCTTTTCGCGAGATATACATAGGAGGAAGCAATGTATTGGTTAACTCTTCTAGGAACGTACAACCTTGTAACTCTAGCAGTAGACAGCACCACGATGCAGAACGCCTGTCTTGTACCGCCTACCACTGGAGTTAGCTAAGAAGCTCCGTGACAGCATCGCGCTTAGCAAATGAGCCTGTAACGTAACATGCTGCTCTTCTTTGGATTTTCTCTATTTCCTCTGGAAATGTTATCTGGTACGGATCCCAGACTGACGAGAAATATTCGGTTACCGCCCAAACGAGTGTTTTGTAAACTACTTTCTTTGTTGATGGGCTATATTTCCTGAGTATTCTTCCAATGAACCTCAGTTTGGCATCTGCTTACCGCGATTAATTTTATGTGGTTGTTCCACTTCGAATCGCTTCATACGGATACTCCTAGATATTATATGGAAGTAACTGCTTCCAGTGATTGTTTTACAATCGTGTGATCACACAATAATGCATCTTACTGTCTATTTACAAGCAATATGTTTATGCTGTGAATCAACTGCCACTCCCTGCACTAAGCGTCGATCCTCCGCAGGTTTTCCTGCATTTCGTGCAATTTTCTTGCGTTGCGACTTTTCTGTATACAACTTTATCATCTGCGAAATGCATCGTGGAATATCCGACATTATCTACTAGGTCATTTATATATAATGTGAGAAGTAATGGTCCTAAAATACTCCCTTCGGGCACACCCAAAGTAGTTTTACCTTTGAAGACTCCTATTTGCCTCTGAAGACTCCTCTCAATTGAGAATGACATGCTGTGTTGTGTATCCTAGAAACTCTTCTGTCAAAGCATATAGTTGGTCTCATATTCCACACGCTGTTCTTGAATAAGTGACAATACGGGCATGGTGTGGGCCTGAAATGATCCTTGGATGTTCGCTGGCATAGTGAACACAATACACAAGTCGTGCTGTCCCGTTCACGACAGAGGCACAGCGCGCTCTTCTCAATTATGCAGGGAATGGACGCGTTATTTTCACCTCATATATCTGCAGGCAGAGACTTCCAGTGGTTAAAAGAATTTTAATTAAGAGTGTTTCGGTCAGAAACCATGAATTGTTAATGTTGTGAGGGTGGTAATTTACTTCTCCATTAGCAGACGCAATTGTACGCTTGTTTTTATGAATGTTTCTAGATGCTTCTTATAGGATACACAGAAAGAATTAAGAAAAATTGTTGCCCGTTCAGCTTTTCACACAGTTGTCCACAACGCCAGTCACTTTGTGTGCTAGAAATAACACTAAAAATGCTATAAAAACATATTTATTCCTAAGGATAAGGTGGTGGAACATCCATACGTATACAAAGGTAACACTAACATCCCAACGTGTACTGAGCAATAAAATCTTCGCAGATGCTTAAAGTGCTTTGTATATTTTGCTTGACTTTCTACAGTTTTACCTTTGAAGACTCCTATTTGCCTCTGAAGACTCCTCTCAATTGAGAATGACATGCTGTGTTTGACACGTCCATAGATGACATCTCATAATGTTTTGCTAAAATTCCCCGAGATTTGAGAGAGACTGCCCTGACAATTCAGTACTGAAATTACGTACTCGAGCGTGCAATATTTCGCCAAGTTTGAGCTGTTTTATCTCTAATGAACTGGGGCCAGTGATATAATCACTTTGTTAGTTACCACCGTAGCAGGCTAGCCTTTTTGCCGACATTTTCGATGGTTGATATTTACTGAGGCGACTTCTGGAGCCACTTTAGTGTCCTACTAGGAAGAATGGAGGGAAACTGCTCGTTTTTCTAAACGAGTATGTCAAAACGCTCTTTTCCTACGACCGCCGGCATGACCAGACGTGAACGTAAGATATTTCCGTTTGAAAGATACTCTGATCAGCCGGAACATTATGACGGCCGACCTGCTATCATATAAACACTGCCAGGTGATAACAGCGTCACCTGGCGAGGAATTGCTGCTAGTCAGACACACGCTCGGTGCATGCAGTATCACTGAGTGTGCTGTCCTTGTATAGAATGGGAAGGTGCGCGATCTGTCTGAGTTTGACCGAGGACAGGTCGTGATGGGGCGGACGCTCGCCACGAGCGTTTCGGAAAGTGCTCGACTTGTCGGGGTGTTCGAGGAGTTCTGTGGTGAATGTCTTCTACAAGTGGCGAAACCAGCGTAAAACCAAGTCCAGATGTCGTGGGGTTGGGCGGCCACCCCTCACTACAGCTGTCGGACGTCGTAGGCTGGGAAGACTGGTAAAGCATGACAGTCGGCGAACTGCGGCAGAACTAGGCTCTGACTTTATTGCTCGGAAGAGTACAAGTGTATCTGAACACACAGTGCAACGGGCACTCCTAGCGATGGGCCTCCGCAGCTGACGACCCATGCATGTGCCAATGTTAACACCACGACATCGACAACTACGACTAAAATGGCCACTTAACCGCCGGCACCGGTCGTTGAAACAGTGGCAGAGCGTTGTATGTCTGGCGAATCCTGCTATCTTCTTCATCAAGTCAATGGGAGAGGGCGCGAATCCGTCATCTCCCAGGGGAACTTCCAACAGCGTGTTGAGTCCACGCCACGTCGAGTTGCTATACTACGCTGTAGTAGTTGTACTTGTAACGCCGGAAATGCAGATCCTCCTATTTCCATCTATTGTACTATAATTGTTTTACCTGAAGATATGACATTTCTGTGTCTTTATATATTGTAATTGTTTTACTATTTGTATATATATATTTATGCATTTATGTCGATGTATAGTTGGTTTGTTTTGTAAATAATATTTGTATTTTTACGCTGGGTCTTGCCTAGGGAAAACTATGCTATCGAACGATTACATCGATAGGTCGTGTGGAGAACTAAAGTGTTTAGGATCTTTGGTAGTGTTAACTCTGCCGCGTGGAGCGCAGGCAGAGCTGAGTCTGGCTGGAGTAGGGCGGTGGAACAGGTGTGTTGAGTGACGCTCCCGCGAGTTGCCGCGCTTCCGTGATTTGGCAGCATGTAGTTGCGCTCGACTTGCTATGATAGTTTCTGGCACGGTGTCGCGGACGGGAAACATTAGCAGGCACACATCAAGAGCCCGTTTCGCCTGGTGCCCGTGCCGAGAAGAAGGCGCGCCAACATCCAGCTTCTGCAACAGTGACGGCCGACAATGAGTGATTGTCGCCACCTCCTCGATCGACGACTTCAAACCTTCAATCAACCAACAAGGAAGACTGGAAGCACGTAAAGTCTTAGAAATGTATGGCAGACTTCAGCTTTTCGAACTATTCCATTAGCATCACAAAATTACAGCAACTTAGCATGAACCTTTGTTGCTCATTGTCCCAATTGCTTTACCAAGCAGGGTCCCTTCCTTTTCCGGAATGAACCCGAGTGTCGTTGAAATTCAAACGCCAGCATTAAACTCCATTTCACTGCTTTAATTTCAAAGTCAGTTAAAGTATTCATAGCTGGCTACAATATTTAGATTACACAAGCACAAATTAAGAGTGCGAGTTTTGTTACCATATTTTAGCTTACCCGTGACTGCAGCTCAGCTTGGTACGTACTAAATTTTACTATTGTTAATTGTTCAAAATCATTTAATTCAAGTTCAAAGTTAACTCTCTTATTTCTAAATTGTGTAGATTCAAGTTGCTTTTGAGATGGTTGTTGAGGTAGCCCAAAACTAACCCTATTTTATTTAATTTCATAGTGCTTCAGAAACAAAGTTCACTATTAATTTCAGTCACTAAATTAATTTTCAGTTTTCCGGTTTTATTAATTCTTTTGCTAAATTAAGTCAGAGTGTAGCGAAATTTATTACTTCTGACAAACATTCAGTTTTCACACAACACGTGTCAACCTTCAGTTGCCACGCTTTTAGTGCTAATTATATGTGCAATAACCTTTCTTTTTCAGTTATTATAGTAGTTGTCCATAGGACTGGCGACTGTAATTTTCCCCAAATCTCAAACATCTAATTAACGCCAGTTAATTGTTAACGTAACGACCGCACATGTACTTTCTTTACTAACTTTACCCCTTTTCAAAATTAATTTCCACCAGTTTCATTTGCATTTTTTCCTTTCATCTAGATGTAACCCTTTCCTCCCTCTTTACCGACAGATTAACTTCGGTGACGATTGCTTTTCCCAAATTTCCATCAGGTACACGCGTTTTAATTTTTACAGTCATTGAGGTCGATAAGTGACGGGGAGGTTACATACTGACAGTGAATGAACAGGCTTGCATAGAATAGAGTAGCGTTGACAGCCGCATCAGACCAGTCTTCGGATAGAAGAACATTGCAGTGATAACTACAACACATATGAGAGAAGTTTTGTCTGGAGTTTGAGGGTCAGTAGTTATTGTTAGAGTAGATGACGGCTGTCCAGAGCACAGTACTGAGAGACCTGTGTTCGGCAGATGCGGTGCGTGTGCGCGCTTTGCCTGCCTGGCGCGTGTGGGAGGGCGGGCCTGGACGTCCTGCGCGTGGCGCTGCTGTGCTGGGCCGTGGAGGGCCCGCTGCAGGGGATGGCCTACTCGGCGGGAGAGCTGGCGCGCACCTTCTCCTGCTCGGCCGCACTCGCCTACAACCTGACCAGCACGCGCGTCCACCTCATGGTGGCGCCCTTCCAGCAGGCGCTCCTCTCCACCAAGGTCAGCGCCGCCTCCATCACTCTCTGTGTTGTGACCTGACGAAACTCCTGTCATCCGATATAACGGTGGGTTCTTTGATTGTGCTGAGAGATGGCGCAGTGCAACTGCATCGTACAAAATATTATTTCACTATATTACAAGAATGATAAAAATATTTACTTAATGTTATGCAGACCGTTGCCAAAGGGATGTGCAAAATTTATGTTGTGTTATGTCCGCATGTAAACTAGCAATGGCAAGGAAAGCATTTCTGAAGAAGAGAAATTTGTTAACATCTAGTATAGGTTTAAGTGTCAGGAAGTCGTTTCTGAAAGTATTTGTATGGAGTGTAGCCATGTATGGAAGTGAAACATGGACGATAAATAGTTTGGACAAGAAGAGAATAGAAGCTTTCGAAATGTGGTGCTACAGAAGAATGCTGAAGATTAGATGGGTAGATCACATAACTAATGAGGAAGTATTGAATGGAAGTATTTGTATGGAGTGTAGCCATGTATGGAACTGAAACATGGACGATAAATAGTTTGGACAAGAAGAGAATAGAAGCTTTCGAAATGTGGTGCTACAGAAGAATGCTGAAGATTAGATGGGTAGATCACATAACTAATGAGGAAGTATTGAATGGAATTGGGGAGAAGAGAAGTTTGTGGTACAACTTGACCAGAAGAAGGGATCGGTTGGTAGGACATGGTCTGAGGCATCGAGGGATCACCAGTTTAGTATTGGAGGGCAGCGTGGAGGGTAAAAATCGTAGAGGGAGACCAAGAGATGAATACACTAAGCAAATTCAGAAGGATGTAGGTTGCAGTAGGTACTGGGAGATGAAGAAGCTTGCACAGGATAGAGTAGCATGGAGAGCTGTGTCAAACCAGTCTCAGGACTGAAGACCACAACAACAGTGTCCGCACTGTAACACAACAAATATTCCGTGATAACCAAATTTATTTGACCTTCTGTCACTCAAAACAAAACGTAACACTTCGCTGGCTGTAGCGCCAAGGAGAAATCAGAGTCACTAGTAGAGAATACAAGTCCAAGCCACTGCAAACCAGTCGATACCGACGCGTCGCAAGTTTCCAGCCAGGGAGGCCACAGTACGGTTCGGTCGTCGTGACTCCAGCAGCCGGGTAGTAACACAGTCATCGGCGAAGATTGAACTGGTAAAACGGACTCAGGGAGCTCGCTTAAATCCGCAGGTCCGGCCAATCAGAGTGTTGGTACATGGCGTCCTTGTACGGTTGCTCACTCTGGTGGCCAGGGCAGCGCCGCCAGGGTAATCCGTAACGATAGTGGTGTGTACGTTGCCGCTAACCCAGCGACGACGCGTTCACTTGCGCCAGTTGTTGACATCGTGGGCGGCGCCAGCGATTCTCGCTGTGTGCCGCGCGTGTTGTAGCACACCGCGCCGAGTTGACGGCTGCTGTGCGGCGGCCGATACGACAATTTACAACTATCTTTGAATACAAACGCATCCCTTGATAAACACGAATTTCTTCTCTTGAAGTATAAAGATCACAAAGTTCAAAAATATAGTTCTTTTTAAGACATGAGTAACACATGTATACTATTTAGGCGATGATGCCTGCTGGATTTGTGGTCACGAACTGGGCTTAGCAATTCCATGATCTGCTGTATGGGCCTCCGTGCAGTGGCGGTTTGACGCTGGGATCGAGGGTGTGGCTTCGCCAGCACCTCACATTCGGCGGTGCAGATCGCAGGAGATGTCAGTAACTACTGTGGTACTGATGCGAGTTGTCGACTTTGGTATCACGCTGTGATCTTAGGACGATACCACACTCTGTATTTGGACGGGTTATTTCAGATTGATTCCTCCGATTTCATACGACCATACCGTCTACAGCAGCCTGTTTCAGCTGACATTCCCACCTCAGGTAGCCGGGCAGCTAAGGGCAGTGGGTGTGGAGGTTTGCGGGGGTTGGGGGGGGGGGAGGGGGAGGGGGGGGAGGGGGGTAGACAGCTGGTGGACAGGCATGTCCCATGCAACAGTTGCACTGACTGAGTGTCTGCTGGCAGGGTTCGCTCAGTGCCTCGCAAGTGCACAGAGTGCACATTAATGGGCCACGCCACCTGGAGAGTAGCCTATACGAAATGCACCTACCTGAGGTTGAGCTGAGGGGTATCCATCAAAATCTGCGGCCTATGGGGCAGCGTTAGAATTGTCTCTTCTACGAGAATGAAGACACAAACTTGGGTTGCGTTTTAACTCAAGCGTACCACTAACCATAGGCGCAGATCCAAAATGGCAAAGAGGTGTAATGCTGATCATGATATTCTGTTTCTATACGTATTAATTTCAAAAATTTTCATCTTTCAGAGAGCAAAGTAGCAATTAGCAAAGAGTCTTAGAAATCACAAAAGTTCAAAAAATTACGAGTTACGCTTAACACACGATACATTTCAGTTGCTTTTCTGAAGATTAGCTCTTTTGCATTATTCTGAGGTCTGACTGCAGAAAATACACTGACAGAAAAAAAAATCGCAGCACCAAAAAGGAGGTGTGTGACATAAATTAAAGCCGGTAGGCATATTTCTACATCTTAACGGTAATATCTACTAAAATTTTGAGCCGGTTGCATAAGAGTGGCGCTGCTAGTGCCACTTTGAGGACGCGAATCAGGTTTGGTTCAAATGGTTCAAAAATGGTTCAAATGGCTCTGTGCACTATGGGACTTAACAGCTGAGGTCATCAGTCTCCTAGAATTTATAACTACTTAAACTTAACTAACCTAAGGATATCACACACATCCATGCCCGAGGCAGGATTCGAACCTGCGACCGTAGCGGTCGCGCGGTTCTAGACTGAAGCGCCTAGAACCGCTCGTCCAGCCTGGCCGGCTATTTTTTGGTGTTGTGAATATTTTCCGCCAGTGTATTCCAGTCAGCAAAAGACGTCCATTCACAAGATGGCCATATCTGCTACCAACAACAAATCTGCCACAATTTATGACGCCACAGGTGGAACCAACAAACCACTGGAAGTTGAGTAAGGCAAGACCGAAGCAGACAGACACTCCCCTAAGAAGTAAGAAAACAAAAAGAGTGATATTGAATTCCTGAAAGTAGGTAGAAATGCATGAAACATCATTGCCCTTACTATATGCCCGCATGGCAATAGTCTCCATACTTCTGTTCACGATCTTAGTACTAAGTGAAACAGATGTAAATTATGAAGTTGTCAAGTCTATGATAGTTTGTTTGTAACACAGTTCTTAAATCGACTGTATGGCATAGGTACTTCTCAAATTGTGAACAAAAGTGTTTCAAAGGATGTAAACCCTCTGAGAAAGAAAGTGAAGCACCAAGAAGACTTGGTTGGATGTCAGTGCAGCTCTGAGTACATACCAACCATAGACGGGTATGTAAGTTACTACAATTGCAGTTCTCTGTGAGAGGTAGAACGACCACCAGCGTCCATTAGTGCTGTTTAGGTTTGGCATTGTTAATAGGCCTGGTAGTATATGTAAGGGACGTGAAAAGTATCAGACACTGCGTGATTACTGTGAGGGGCAGGCAATGGCGGCATACTCGTACGAGACGATGTTATCAGCACCTGGCCCAGTTTGAAAGGGATTGTGGGTCGCCATTTAGCTAGCTGTTCGAATCGTATAATATATAGATTCGTGGGGCAGTCAGATGTGACAGTGACCCAATTTTGGACTCCACGACAACATAAGCGCAGGCATACACGTTGTCAAAGTTCACAACAAGTGGTATCGCCATGTTGTACGTGAAGCACATCGTACCCTCTTACGTCTGCACTTGCTATCTAAATACAAGTAATGGTCTCCTTGTAACATTCTGTGTCATCTTCCACCATGGGTGGGATACTAGCAGCGGCCGGACAGGGGAATAGCCGACCCCTGTGTAAGCTGTTGTTAACACCACTGCACAAACAGCTGCATTTGGGCTGGCGCCGTGACCGAGAACCATGGACTGCTCATGAAAGGCGACGCATTATGTTGTTGTTGTTGTGGTCTTCAGTCCTGAGACTGGTTTGATGCAGCTCTCCATGCTACTCTATCCTGTGCAAGCTTCTTCATCTCCCAGTACCTACTGCAACCTACATCCTTCTGAATCTGCTTAGTGTATTCATCTCTTGGTCTCCCTCTACGATTTTTACCCTCCACGCTGCCCTCCAATACTAAATTGGTGATCCCTTGATGCCTCACACGGCCGATTTCCTTCCCAATCCTTCCCTAACCCGAGCTTGCGCTCCGTCTCTAATGACCTCGTTGTCGACGGGACGTTAAACACTAACCACCACCACCACCTTGATGCCTCAACACATGTCCTACCAACCGATCCCTTCTTCTAGTCAAGTTGTGCCGCATTATGATCAGCGATGAATTGCGGTTCTGTTCGACCTCAGGTGACTACTTCCAGCGAGTCATTCTTCCAATGTTGTGGAGAGGCACAGCAATATTACTCCTGGTGTCATGGTGTGAGGAGCCAACGGTTGGGGTTGAGGGAGTATTGCAATTTTCAACAGAACGTTGCTGGTCCACACATGGCATGTTATGAACAGTCTGTGTGATATGGAGGAACTTCCATGGCTAGCAAGATTCCCAGATCTGACCCCGATAGAATATGTGGTGGGACTAGCTCCAACGTGAACTTCATCCAAGCGCCGGTACACAGAATGTCGAGGACCAGTTACAACAGTTGTGGACCAGCTTACGTCATGAGAAGATGCAACAGCTTTATAACACCCTTTCTAACTGAATCAGTACACGGGTCCAGGCCACAGAAGGTGCAACATCATACAGATCAGTGGGCTAATACGTTCTTTGCAAATCCGACTCGGTTTTGTAATCAGTAAAATAACATCACATACCCTCTCAACCCGTGAAGTTTCATGTCGTTTCCTCCTCCCCTTCTTAGTGCTTCACTTTTCTTGTCAGGTACTGTATTTCTCTAAATTACAGTTCCTTCGAAGTTCGCTAAAGCGAAATACTTAAGTGCTAATTTATACGAGACGTTATTATTTTATCAATATATTATTATTATACTGTTATTGTATTACTTTATTGTTGTTATTATTAAACTCTTCGGCATTTGTGACTCGTTAAAAGTAGGGGTGTCAGTAAATTATATTGGCTTGGAGGGGCAGTGACAAGCTGTGACCTCCTCCGGAACCGAATACTGGATCTTTTCTCAGTACAAAGTTTTTATTTTAAAATACCATCCGATTTTACAAAGGTATATCTTTTATGTGCTTACACACAGAATCTTGGGTTGCATTTTATAATTATGTTTACATTTGTATCTACGTCTAAACGCATCAAGTCTCTTATTTTGTGTGTAGCAGAGGGTACTTCTCATACAACTATATGTTCCTCCCTTCTCCACTCCGTTCTCAAAAGGGGCGTGGGAAAAATGATTGTCGATAAACCTCTGTATGAACTCTTTATTTCGCTGATTTTCCCGTCGTGGTAATTTCGCGATGCGTATGTGGGAGGAAGTGATATGTTGCAAGACCGTTCTTCGAACTTAGACATCTCTGTGATGCGCAACAAAGCTCCTTCAGTGTCTGTCGTTGGACTTCGTTGAGCATCATCGTGACACTCTCGCACCGACTAAACAATCCCTCGATGAATGGTAGTGCTCCTTATTGGTTCTTCTCTATCCCTTCTGTTAATCGAAACTGGCGAGGATCCCAGACTGTTGAGCAGTACTCAAAAATTGATGATCGTACGAATGTTTTGCAACTCACTTCCTTCGTGGATGAATTTCATTTTCGTAAGATTCTTTCAATGAGTTTCAGTCTGGAATCTGATTTTCCTACAATGGTCATTGCACTTTAAGTCGCTCAAGATGGTTATTCGTTCTAACATTCTGTGTGGTGTCTGTTTGTTCTAAGTCGTGCCTCCCTACCACTTTCGTGCAACTACGCTCTGAGTGTTTTATGGAATTGACCGGTTTGAACCTGGGACCTGTCGCTGGTAAGGAGACGGCAGACCACACATGACATGTAGAATTCAGAAGAGTTCAGTGAGACTAGCGATGATATAATCAAATACTTAATGATTTCAGTGTCAGCTCCACTGCACTCCCTGTAAAAGAATCTTAATACTAACTAAATTTAGTGTAAGGGGTTCAAGGCTTTCCTATTTTTAGTTAGGTGGTAAAATAACGTCGAAAAAGCAGTTAAGTTTACCATTGGAATTTTTATTCTACTCACAAAATATTGTTTATAAATTGCACTATTGATAAAAGGAAATATTTTTATACAGGATGATAAAAACCAACTGCGTTCAACAAAGCTGTGAACGAATATTCCCTGAATGGGTTTCCAAGTTCTATAATGGATCGAAGGATGACCTATGCCATATCACATCTTTAATCTAGGTTTAAATTAAGAGAAAACCATCAAAAATGGTCTACAGTGACCCTCAATTATCTTTAATTACTTATTTAACTTGTTGTAAATTACAGTGGCTGATGTGGCTTCTCAATAATTATATAACAGAAAAATCATCGCGTTTCAGATTTTAACTTCAAGTAGCAAATGTGAATACCACGAAGTTTAATTGACGATCGACACTAGTATTACGTAAAAAGGGGATGTAACAGATGAGACTTCTGCAGTTCTGAGTGAAGCCTTATGCTCCCTTATGCAGCATTGTGTGTGTTCATTACCTTGTCGGTGGTTAGGCAGCGTCAGGGGTGGCTGGCGGCGCAGCTCCACACACCTCACCATCTCGGTAGCAACTCTCTCGAACTTCTCCTTACTACTGTTTACTGAAGTTGGTTTAAGAAAAAGGTATCTGGCTGTGTTTTCAACTGACCAGTCAGCGTCTCAGCGTTAACCTTAAGCTCCGCCTACAAAAATTCTGTCTATCCAATGAGAAACGTTATACTTTTTGTGGTGGGGCAATGTTTTTAAGGTTTGCTACGTAACAGAGACACGTATAGTCTCACGCTAAAACTTGCAGGGCCCTTTTAGTGTTATCGTAAGATCTATACTGTTCTCCTGGAGGGCTCTATCTTTTAACATGGGCGGGGGGGTGGACCTCCCGGCAGTTGGCCAGCATGTGGGAGTCCCTTATGGTAGGACCTTCTAGCCTACACGGCTCTGCTCTCAGCTTCTGTTCTCGTTTCTCCCCTCAGAACTGCATCTGTTTCACGGTGGGAAGGTATGACATGCATTTAGGCGTTCTTGTGTTAGTCTGTGGTATTCCATTTGCTCACTCGTTGATCATATTACTTTGGTTAATTTAATGTCAGGATTTATTCGGAGCTATGTGACATATTGCCGGATTTGCTATCATGTCAGGGTTTTCATGGAAGGTGTTGGATTTGCCTGACACTTTACATTGTAGATATTTTATAGTACTTACTATTTCCAGTGATTTGTCGCTAATAATGTAATCGAAAAACAGAGGATTAAAGAGTAAAGGTTCAAAGTTTTCATTTACATTTCATGCATGTTCAATGCAGCTTCCACCAGATGCATGACGAACAACCAGACGTAGTGAGTCTCGCCCCATTTTTTTGCCAGCCTATTTGGAGTTACTGCACACAGTGCTGTTGTTACGCGCTGTCGATATGCGCCGCCACAGTTCACCCAAAATTGTTGGAGATCAAGGAAGAGCAGCGAATTTAATAGGCTACCCGAACTTCTTTTATTAATTTTTATTTCTGCATATACTGAATTAAAATATACGCAAATTGCGATCGAAATTTCGTAACCCCCTCAAAAAAAAAAAAAAAAGAAATCAGCAAATGTTGTCTGTTAACAACATGTTGACTTGTTTGAGGGGAGGACTCGAGTGTTCCAGAGCCTGTGTTGTGGCAGGTGGACACTAACGACGCGCGGCGCGCCCTGGGATCTGTGCGGGGCGTCGTGGAGCCACTGCGCGCAGAGTTGGAGGGCGGCGTCGTTCCTCTGGAGCACAACGACTACCTGGACGAGCTGCAGGTAACTTCCGCCGCCCCCTCTTTCCCAGACTGGGTATGGTGTGCAGAAATACAGATATTTCTATTGGCACCTGAGAACAGTGTACTGAACACATTACATTAATATTTACTTCATTTGCAGACTAGTCATTATAGCTGTTAGGAGTAGTACTTTTTGGGTTGATTAGTATCTCCAAGTGCATGTGGCAAGACCAAGCCATTAATACTTATTTTCCCCTGGGCAGCAGGACAGGTGTTAAAGTGTGGACACATGGACGCGAAACGGTTAGTCTATGCTGACAGGCGTAGTACACTTAGTGGTGTAGTTATGGTCATGCAGAAACCATTGCCGCCGGAGTGACCGAGCGGTTCTAGGCGCTACAGTCTGGAACCGCGCGACCGCTTCTGTCGCAGGTTCGAATCCTGCCTCGGGCATGAATGTGTGTGATGTCCTTAGGTCAGTTAGGTTTAAGTAGTTCTAAGTTCTAGGGGACTGATGACCTCAGAAGTTAAGTCCCATAGTGCTCAGAGCCATTTGAACCATTTGAACCAGAAACCAATAGGTCATGTGATGTTTATGCAGAAAGACTGTTCAACACAGAGAAAAAACAACCAACACACTTACGTGTGTACATATTAGAATACCACATATAAAAAATATGCGCTTATACCCATCACATCCTGTATATATAATCGACTATCGGTAATGTGATACTCGATCATTTGAAAGCCTTAATAATTTGGAAATTTTTCCTAGTCTCTGGGAAAAATACTCAGTGAATTCAAAAAATCAATGTGTTTTGGTCCTCTCAGTAATTTGCATTTTTAGAGGTGAGGGCATTCCTCCAACACTTCATAATTTGAAGTCAGGGTTCCCAGAATCTTCAGAGTCTCTGCGTCAAATATCTAGAGATGATAGATTTTGCCATGGGGAACAACTTTTTTTTAGGAACAGAATGTTCACTAACGCCTTCCAGCGGCTCTCGATGTCCTTTCATATTCGCCAGTCCACGAAATTTCACCGAACCACGACCTGATCTAACACGTATATGCAGAGGTGCGATGAAGAAGTTTCCGTTTGAGGGCGTTGCTGCAGCGCATGCCCATATGTGCAACGTAGCGTGACTCCGATGCGTGTATATTAACACCGACATGTAGGTAAGTGATAAGAGTGGCGTTCGTATCTTTCCGAGGTACTTAAATCGAAAACGAGACCTATGGCGCCGTTTTTACAAGATTCGTGCCAACAGGACCAACGTGCTGTTATTCTTTTCTTGGTTGTCGAAGGACGAACGACTGTAAACATGCGTCTGAGAACGTAGACTGTGTATGTGGCAGCACGTCTGTCGAAAACCACAGTTGTGGGGTGATGCGCCAAGTTCCGTGCTGGTCGCGAATCGACACAGGACGCCAGTCGATGTTGGAGAGGTCAGAAGCTACGCCAATTCAAGTGGGAGACACCACCCTATAGTCCTGTTCTCTTCCCGTGTGATTATTATGCCTTCGGTCTTCAAACAACTTACGGAAATTCAGTCAGGTAATATTAACAGCGACTGCCGATATTTCAGCGGGAGCACACCCCGCCATTCTCAAGGCAGTTTGCCCTGAAAATGGCGGGGTGTACTCCCGCCGAAATATCGGCTGTCGCTGTTAATATTACCTGGCTGAAGTCCCGTAAGTTGTTTGAAAATTGTACACGGTAAGAGAAACTCAGGTCGCCCACGCCTTCGGTCCTTTAACACAGGCCTAGAAGGGTCAACGATTCCTGTGGGACTAGGATGTGCAGCAGACAGTTGCGGAATTCTTCATGCAGCAGAACACCGTGTTTACGAAACGGATATCTTCAACCAGTTGCATCTGTTGGATTATTGCCTCAATGGTCACGGCGATTTTGCCTGATTGACATACTGATTCTGGACTGCAAGTCCTTCGAACTGAAACTTTTTTTATCGCCCCTTACATATTAAACCTACAAGGGATGTAGAGGACGGAGTTCTTCAATAAAATGTTTATTTTTCGTCAGTACGTAATTACATGCAAGAAGCGGAATCGTAATCCAGGCCACAGGGGTTGATAGCCTTGAGCCTTTTCTTCTACGACACACGGACGCTAGGAAGATTTGACATGTAGTACACCACTGCTCTCCTCTCAGTATGAACCAATACATAAGGCAAGACGTCGCAAGGTCGAAATTATAATGCCCTGAACCGAGACACTCAGCTAGCCCCAAACAAAGGCAATAGAGGCAGGACTCCTATCTGTCTAGACACAGGAAGATAGTCGCCAGTGGCCAAGAAAGACATTAAAGTGGACTCTTGGAATTATGTGTGTAAGGTTCTCCGTGATGCACATCATCTCTCTTGTAACGTCCCCCACTGCATTTTGTTGAACATTTCTGTGCAACTCCCTTCCTGCTTTAAGAACGGTTCATAGCCGCGCGGCCTAACGCGCTGCTTCCCGAGCAGGGACGCTTGCCGGTCCCTGGCACGAAACCGCCCGGCGGATTTGTGTCGAGGTCCGATGTGCCGGCCAGCCTGTGGATGGTTTTTAAGGCGGTGTTCCATCTACCTAGGCGAATGTGAACTGGTTCCCCTTCTTCCACCTCAGTTGCACTGTGTCAGCGATTGCTACGCGCCGACCGGAGTGGCCGAGCGGTTCTAGGCGCTACAGTCTGGAACCGCGCGACCGCTACGGTCGCAGGTTCGAATCCTGCCTCGGGCATGGATGTGTGTGATGTCCTTAGGTTAGTTAGGTTTAAGTAGTTCTAAGTTCTAGGGGTCTGATGACCTTAGAAGTTGAGTCCCGTAGTGCACAGAGCCATTTCAACCATTTTGATTGCTGCGTAAACACCGTTTCCACGTGCGTGTACACCTTAATTATTCTACCACACAAAAGTTTTGGGCTACACTCATCTGGTATGAGACGTTCCCGGGAGGAGGAGGGGGGGTTCACTGGGGGCCGAACCGCACAATAACCCTGGGTTCGGTGTGAAGCGGCTGTGGGGTAGGTGGACTGCTCTGGCCTGTTGTGGGGTTGTGAACCACTGAGGGCTACAGCGGGACGAAGCCTCTCCGTTGTTTTTAGGTCCCCGGCTTAATACACAAGAGGAGTGTGTCTTGTATGAATAGCGTTCAAGTACCAGTCCGCCACACTGAATCTGCTGGGTAATTTCAGATCAGAAGTCGAGTATCAATACTATTAAAAAAATCTCAATTAGAGGGTTACAAAATCCGTCCAAAAAGTTGCGAGACTGATTTTATTCGTGGCCCACAAGCGACGTCAGAGCAGTAACTAGGTCGCAGCTTGAACTAACTACTATAAACAAAAGACATGCATTCGACTAATCATTTGTGAGTAGGCAGTGAGAAGCAGTGGAATCGTGGCCGTAGCGTGTCGTAGTTGTTATGTCACAAATCGCAATGCAGTAATGTCTCTAAATCAGGTGTTCAACACTTTCTCCACAATGTTTTGAAGAACTGCAAAATGTGTGTGCAAAATTTGTCCTGCTCACGTGGACTGCCGAACAGAAACAACGACGTATAGACGCCTGCCGCGACTTGACTGAAGTGAAAAACATGGACATTTCTTTTCTGGAAAAAATTGTCACGAGTGACGAGACATGCTGTAATCAACATGAAGTTAAACGACAAAGTGCTGAATGGGTCACTGAGGTTTCGCCAAGACCAAAGAATGTGCGAATGTGAGCGCGAGTTGAAGAACATCCCAAAGAAGGACTTTTCTCACAGTTTTACGTGGTTGTATAATCGCTCTGTGCATTGAACTCAAGTGGGGGAGACGATGCAGGACACCTTAAGCATTACAACTACCATCTTAACTTTTCACTATTTTTTATTAATCCACTCTCCAGTCTTTCTGGGCTCAGGAGGGTACTGTGCTCTATCTTGCGCATTAGACGAGTAATAATTTAAAGTTCCTGTTCGTGTAGTAAAGTCACAGAATATATTTGTCTTTTTATTCAAATAATTCGCATGTACAAAACAGAATGGAAAAGAGGCACTATATGTGAAAATATATTAATTGTGTGGTTTTCATTTTCTGTAGCATCTTTTTCTTACCTCTGTGTCGTAGAAGTAAGAGGTATTTCTTCATAGTTGTGGATAATTTGTGAAATACATGAATTGCAGTTCGAAAGGATATTTATTTCAATACACCTGCCAATTCTAGGAAACATATTATTGGAGACGACTTCCGATGTAACAACAGATAATCATATTTGAAGGAAGTATCTGTTAAATACGACTATAGGTGTTTATCTTAAGGTGGTGTCAAAGAACTTATGACAAGATATCTCACCAGTCTGCTCAGAACAAAAAGTGTCTTTATATCTTTTATGAAACTAAATATTTGCCGTGAACACCTAGGTTTTTTCTCAGCAGCCGTCACTTATGGTGTTATTCGGGAGTGGCACATTCCAGAAACAGTTTTGCATTCAGCCTTTTCCATTCATAACCCGTGTAACAATTCAGTATTCGTAAGTACCTTCAGCACTTCAGAAGACAGCTGCACGAAAACTACAAGGCATGCAGAAAATAGACAAACATCAGTGAACACAGAATCACTCCATGATTCTTAGGTACACTACAAGTGTTCAATATGGGCACCGTTTGTGACGCACCAAACGTCAATACGTGTAAACGCTTCCTTACAGTCGCTGACACGAATTGCCTGGTAAAGCGCGATAGCAGCCAACTTTAGAAATTTGTTGACTGGATTGCCCAGCTGCAGGCGCGCTTTAATTCGATGCGACAGTATGGCACACCTAATGCAACTACATCACTGCGCGTACTACGAACGAAACTTGGAGAGATGCTTGATCCACTGATACGTGTCATTTTTCTGTACGTCTTGTATGTTCCTGCAATAATCTTCTGAAACGCCGGAGGTATTTGCGGATAACCCATACCTTTCGTGGAACCATGTGTGCTCCAGAACCTCACACACAGCTGGATTCAATGAACCATTGTGGTAGACAGGTTTGGTTACCCCCTAGTTTAGTAATATGATGAACATTTCCATTAAAGCACATTAAGTTAGTCTTCAGACACTATACAAATATGTATATTAAAAGATATTTCCCTCGCAGTATTACAGTATTTAAATTATCAGACTGATTTAGAATAATTCTCACACGAATAATAACAGTCGTCGTTTTTAGAACGGTTAATATCGAATAAATTTTTTGAACAGTTAGTAGCTAGTATTAAGGCCGCTCCTTAAGTTGCCCGTTAGCTCTGTGTGGTAGAGGCTTGGTACCGTGGTTTCTACAGAATACATAACTTATTGGCTTCCCGAAGGATATACTATCACAAACCTATAATGTCTCAAGTTTACACTTGAAAACACGAAAAACATTAAGCATGCAGCGAAGAAAATATGCGCTGCATTAAAGATATCTCTCAAAGACGTGCCTTTTAGTACGATTTGTTATGAAAAAATAACGGGAAATGTGATGTCGGCATATAAATGTTCTAGATTTTGTCACGGAATTAGCTTTTGGCGTTATTTAGTATTTGATTATGAAACGGAACGGAGGTACAGGATGTAAATTTTGGCTAGAGTGTGATATTTTGGCCCTCTGCTTCCCGCTGAAATCTGAGTTATGGTGGCAGACTGATCTGCAGCGTAGTGTTCTACATTTGTTCAGATCGCCGTAGCACTCCGCAGTAAGAAAACCACGAGCTATGCCTGCTATCGACTTTCATATCAGACATAAATGGCATGTGGAACTCCGCAGTTTCAACTCCCACTATTCACTATCGAAACATTAAACCACTAGAAATACATTTCCACCATTGTGGTAGTGAACCGTTCACAAAGTACACTGTTTCAGAGACACTGGCCCGATCCATTCCATCCGTCCCCCTCAACCTGAATACCAGTGATCTCTCTGTTCCCTACTCGAATAAATCCCTTCCGTTACGCACGAGAGCATTGAGCTAAAACCGTTCAGAAAGGTTGTACATAAACTTTCACTCCCTGTATTTTACCACTGCTATGTTCGGAATTTCATAGAGTGTATTTCAATCAACATTGTCAAAAGCTTACTCTAAATACACTTCCGGGAAGAAATTAGTACACCTGGAAAAACAACGTCAGTTTCGATTCGATAACGGCATATGCTAACTGGAGGATAGTAGATGTACTGATAATCGTTTCAGCGGCGTCCGTCAACAGATAGTGTACTGGCATAGCTACCAGAGAGCCATCTTTATCTACCTTGTAATAGGGAATGCTCAGAGCCAGAAGGCTCAATGTGGTGCCGACGTGTGAAGCTAGCTGGCAACAATGCCACGGAAGATGTGCTCGTGCTTCCTACAGTCAACTGACCCAGTTTGAAAAGGGTGATTGATGGGATGGTCCTTTCAGAGAATTTCCACGCAAGCTGAGTGCCACGTCAGTTGTGCAACGATGCTGGTATAAATGGTTGCGTAAAAAATCTTACAGCTGCAGACGAGATTCTGGGCGTCCACGCAACACAGACGCCCTCCAGGATCGTCGTATTGTAAGGGTAGCAGTGGTAGATCGTACAGCTACCAAAGCACATATAAGAAGGTTTGTGAGCCCAGACATGTCAACACGAACTGTTGTGAACGAGTTATTAGCAGTGGGAGTACGGACACGCACACTTCTAGCCCATCTTCCACACACTCAACAGTACCGACCTGCACGGCTCGACTGGTGTCGTCAGAGAATCGCTTGGAAGATGGAATGGTGCGCTGTGGTCTTCAGCGATGAAAGCAGATTCTGCCTGCACGCAAGTGATGGTCGTTTGCTGGTACGACTTAGACCTAGTGAGCACTGTTTCGTAGAGTGCATTCGTCCAAGACACGCTGGACAACACTCATTCAGCTTTGGTATTTCTGTAGGAGACGCTAACCAGCGCCAAGTACGTGTAGAACGTTGTTAGACCCTCTCTTTTGCCGTTCTTGCCTCAGGAATGTTATGTGTTGCTCCAACAAGATAATGCTCACCCACACACTCTCCGTGAAATCAGCGTGTTCTGCAAGATGTGCAGACGCTTCCCTGGCTAGCATGATCTTTGGCAACTGACCCTTAACATAGACAAATGTAATGTATTGCATATACATAGAAAGAAGGATCCTTCATTGTATGATTATATGATAGCGGAACAAACACTGGTAACAGTTACTTCTGTAAAATATCTGGGAGTGTGCGTGCGGAACGATTTGAAGTGGAATGATCATATAAAATTAATTGTTGGTAAGACGGGTGCCAGGTTGAGATTCATTGGGAGAGTCCTTAGAAAATGTAGTCCATCAATAAAGGAGGTTGCTTACAAAACACTCGTTCGACCTATACTTGAGTATTGCTCATCAGTGTGGGATCCATACCAGGTCGGGTTGACAGAGGAGATAGAGAAGGTCCAAAGAAGAGCGGCGCGTTTCGTCACAGGGTTATTTGGTAAGCGTGATAACGTTACGGAGATGTTTAGCAAACTCAAGTGGCAGACTATGCAAGAGAGACGCTCTGCATCGCGGTGTAGCTTGCTGTCCAGGTTTCGAGAGGGTGCGTTTCTGGATGAGGTATCGAATATATTGCTTCCCCCTACTTATACTTCCCGAGGAGATCACGAGTGTAAAATTAGAGAGATTCGAGCGCGCACGGAGGCTTTCCGGCAGTCGTTCTTCCCGCGAACCATACGCGACTGGAACAGGAAAGGGAGGTAATGACAGTGGCACGTTAAGTGCCCTCCGCCACACACCGTTGGGTGGCTTGCGGAGTATAAATGTAGATGTAGATGTAGACTTGTCTCCAATCGAATACGTGTGGGATGTGATGGGGAGAGAAGTGACTCGTGCAGCTCGTCAACCGACAATTCTTACAGAACTGCGTGAACACGTCGAGCAGGCGTGGCATACCGTTTCCCAGGTCAGTACTAGCCATTCGAACGATCAACTGGATTCCAGAGTCAGCACCCGCATTGTCGCCTGTGGAGGCTACACCACATTGGTGTTTCAACATGGGTCGATACCTGGTACGCCAGAACCGCTTGTGCTTTAGGTCCGTAAATGTGATTATTTCATGTACTCCGTAAGCAATGCTGTTACAACAGATCTTGAGTAAATTGGAAATCTTTAAAAGGGTGTACTACTTTTTTCAGGCAGCGCATATCCACTGTAGATACCACGTGCGTGACATAGTCATACGAGTGGGACTCGACAGTGACTAGAAGTAAACGGCACTCTACTTTCAGAAGAGACCGAAGCGATCCACGGATACGGGGGAGAGCCCAGACGGCGCTGGCACCAGCGTCGAGGCCAAGTACGCGGAGCGGCTGGCGGGGCGCTGCCGGCAGCAACTGGAGCGCGGCGCGGACCGCTGCCGCGGCATGTTCCAGGGCGCCTACGACCGCTGCTACCGCACCGTCTCCTGGATCGCCGCCTGGCTGCTCTGCTGGCCCATGAAGCTCACCTTCTTCTGCAACATCGCGCAGGGTAACCAGCCCTCCGGCCACATTTCTAATATGGAGAAAACACTGAGCAACTTTCGGACTCTATTGTATTCGTACTGGTTCTTACGATTTTTCGGTTCCTTAATTCATTCGGTAAAAACCCAGCCCTTATAGGATCATTTTGTTATCCATCTGTGCAGCCGTCTAATCAGACCCCTTTTTCTGCTGATCAAGTAGAAGCATCAAGTTAACATTTATGTCAAATACACTACTGGCCATTAAAATTGCTACACCAAGAAGAAATGCAGATGATAAACGGGTATTCATTGGACAAATATACTATACTAGAACTGACATGTGATTACATTTTCACGCAATTTGGGTGCATATATCCTGAGAAATCAGTACCAAGAACAACCAACTCTGGCCGTAATAACGGCCTCGATACGCCTGGGCATTGAGTCAAACAGAGCTTGGATGGCGTGTACAGGTACAGCTACCCATGCAGCTTCAACACGATACCACAATTCATCAAGAGTAGTGACTGGCGTATTGTGACGAGCTAGTTGCTCGGCCACCACTGATCAGACGTTTTCAATTGGTGAGAGATCTGCAGAATGTGTTGGCCAGGGCAGCAGTCGAACATTTTCTGTATCCAAAAAGGCCCGTAAAGGACCTGCAACATGTGGTCGTGCATTATCCTGCTGAAATGTTGGGTTTCGCAGGGATCGAATGAAGGGTAGAGCCACGGGTCGTAACACATCTGAAATGTAACGTCCACTCTTCAAAGTGCCGTCAATGAGAACAAGAGGAGACCGAGACGTGTAACCAATGGCACACCATGCCATCACGCCGGGTGATACGCCGGTATGGCGATGACGAATATACGCTTCCAATGTGCGTTCAACGCGATGTCGCCAAACACGGATGCGACCATCATGATGCTGTAAACAGAACCTGGATTCATCCGAAAGAATGGCGTTTTGCCATTCGTGCACCCAGGTTCGTCGTTGAGTACACCATCGCAGGCGCTCCTGTCTGTAATGTAGCGTCAAGGGTAACCGCAGCCATGGTCTCCGAGCTGACAGTCCATGCTGCTGCAAACGTCGTCGAACTGTTCGTGCAGATTGTTGTTGTCTTGCAAACGTCCCCATCTGTTGACTCAGGGATCGAGACGTTGCTGCACGATCCGTTACAGCCATGCGGATAAGATGCCTGTCATCTCGACTGCTAGTGCTACGAGGCCGTTGGGATCCAGCACAGCGTTCCGTATTACCCTCCTGAACCCACCGATTCCATATTCTTCTAACGCGTCATTGGATCTCGACCAACGCGAGCAGCAATGTCGCGATACGATAAACCACAATCGTGATAGGCTACAATTGGAACTTTTATCAAAGTCGGATACGTGATGGTACGCATTTCTCCTCCTTACACGAGGCATCACAACAACGTTTCACCAGGCAACGCCGGTCAACTGCTGTTTGTGTATGAGAAATCGGTTGGAAACTTTCCTCGTATCAGAGGGTTGTAGGTGTCGCCACCAGCGCCAACCTTGTTTGAATGCTCTGAAAAGCTAATGATTTGCATATCACAGCATCTTCTTCCTGTCGGTTAAATTTCGCGTCTGTAGCATGTCATCTTCGTGGTGTAGCAATTTTAATGGCCAGTAGGGTACTAAGGTCCGCAGTCCCCTGTGGGTGTAAAAATTTCTAAGGATCTAAATCGATGCTATCGAAAGACAGGGCCATTTTCCTCCCATACTGCTTGATTCAAAAAGAAAGGCCAGATTTCAATTGTTTATTACAGAGAAGCTATGGAAGTTAGGCCGGCCGCTGTGGTCGAGCGGTTCTAGGCGCTTCAGTCCGGAACCGCGCTGCTGCTACGGTCGCAGGTTCGAATCCTGCCTCGGGCATGGGTGTGTGTGATGTCCTTATGTTAGTTAGGTTTAAGTAGTTCTAAGTCTAGGGGACTGATGACCTCAGATGTTGTTAAGTCCTATAGTGCTTAGAGCCATTTGAACGATGAAAGTTTGAAAAACATTGCGCTTGTCGCTGGATAGAGGAATGTTCGAAGTTTCACATTCGCACAGACACTATACCGTACACTCAAGTTGGGCACCATACGTTTCTCGAGAAACATCGAGACCGTTACCATTTCATTCCATACATGAATCAACAGTTCCCTGTTTATTGTATCGACAGCTTCAAAAATTCGATTTCTCACCTCTCGGAGAGCTGCCATAAGTATGACAAAGACTTTGTGTTTTATGTACTCCCGTAGAAAAGGTGTGAGGTGTGGTGACGTGGGAGGCCCAAAGCAATGGACAAGATATTGTTGTCCGCCTCTTCCAATCCAACGTTTTCGGATGGTGTTGTTAAGATAACGCCGCACCTCAAGATGAAAGTGAGGCGTGGCGCCATCGCGCTTAAAAGTTAAAACGTTGGAATCTTCGTGGAAGAAACAACCAGTTTTGCAGCATGTCAAGATAACACATTCCTGCCACTGTTTCCTTAGCAAGAAAAGAAAGGTCTATAAACTTTGGGAGCTGAACTATCACAAAACACATTCATTTCGATGAGTCCCTTTCATGTTCGACGGCGATGCAAGGATTTTGTGACCCCTAAATTCTTAAATTATGGAGGTTTGCTTTACCCGATAGATGAAATATCAGTTAGTCCAAAAAGATGAGTCATTCGCAAAAAGTCATATCCTGGAGAACTGAAATGCAAAATTCGTACTTCTGTTATGGTCGCTGGGACGCAATTCCTGCAACAACTGCCACTTGTAAGGCTTCATATGCAGGCCTCGTTTCAGAACACGCCATACCGTTGTTTGACGAGAGTGAAGCTCCTGGCCTGTCTGTCTTATGGACTTCCGAGAGTTCCGTGTGGACGCATCTCGTACGCTCTACATCTTCATCAGACCTGACCTTTGCATATGCGACCAACTTCCAAGAATGCTATATGCCAGTCATAATTATGCTTGTATAGTGGCAGCTTCTTGATGAATAGACGGCGAAATGCACGTTGCACTTGAACAATGGATTAACTTCGTGCAAATTCCAGCACACAAAATGATTTCTCTTGTGGTGTAGTCATCATCTTGCTACAGACAAACAATAGCGCAGCTGTGTCAAAACTTTGAACCTTCCCCTATCCAGTGACATGGACAATGTGTTTGTTCTTTATAGTTTGTCTGTAATAAACAATTGAAATCTGTTCTTTCACTTTGAATCACTTGGTATTTTGATACTCACAAACTCACTCATCCAAACATATATGAACTATCTATACAGGGTGGTCAAAAGAGTCTGAAAAGGTGGTAAGGGTGTCGCAGGGTAGGTTGTCCTGAGAAATAACTGTTAAGAAAACAAATTGGATGTCTTGCGCCGTTTCCAAGTTAATTAGCACTGAAGTTAGGCTATCAGACCGGTGCACGTTCAGATACTAGCAGCCCACCGGAGACGGTGACGCCAAACGTCTTCTTCGTTTGGTTTCGTACAACCGAACAAGAGTGGAATGCAAAACTTGGACATGGTACGATAATAAGGATCTAACCCGAGCCAAAGGCTGAGCAGTTTCATGCGCTGTCATCTACGCTATGAGAACAACTGACACTAACTGCATTGAATTAACTCAGAAACGGCGCAAAATATCGGATTTTGTTCTTAACAATTATTTCTCAGCACAACCTACCCTGCAACACCCCTGCAAGCTATTCAAACTTTTCCGACCACCCTGTATATACAGGATGAAGAAAGAATGCAGCATTTCACGGTCGGGATGCGATTCCTCATCCTAATTCAAGACAAAACTGTATCTAGGAAAACCTACTCCCACCAATAGCTTTAATAAAAAAAAGCGATTTAAAAAGGAAGGCTCTGACAATTCTCAGTATGTTGTAACTGCATGTAGCGTGGCCAAGAAAAGGTAGATTGAACACTGTGAACGGATATGCAGACTCGCCGACGTTCGAGTTGCTCTCGCGCAAAACTTCTTTTTTCAGTTATGGAATCAAATTGTATCCAGTTTAGATTCCACAATGCGGTATCTTGTGTATTTCTTTCTGTTGCTTTTACCTTCATCGAAAACATTAAGACACAACAAGAACTTCTTACACACGTAAACGACCATATCTTTTCGACCATTACACACATAAAGCCAATAGAAAACAATAGCGAATATAGTAACTTCAGACGTATCCAGTGAGGTACAAAAAAACACAATAGGCAGGGTACACTAGATTGCACATTGTGCTACGCACAGTAATTCGATTCTGTACGTTTAACGTCCAGGTTTATCTTCGCACAACCGGTACGTACATGAACGAGCAGCTTTCACTTTAGAGAAGATGTTCAAAGCGGTCATCTTGCATTTACAAACACTTCGTCAGTCGCTGGATCATATTTTGCTTGATCCTACACAACACACTTGCATCCACCATTGCCTAAGCGGTATGCATGCGAGGTATTAGGTCGTGTACTTCCATCGGTAGAGTACCAGAAACTTATTGCTTTAAGTGTCCCCACAAATAACGGTCTTGTGGATTAAGATCCGGAGAACGTTGAGGCCAGAACATAAGACCTCCACGACCAATCAGTTTCCTGGAGAAGCTTCATTTAAGTAGTTACGCAAATTCATTCAGGAGTGAGGCGATGCACCATCCAGCCGAAACTGTAGCTGTCGCCTAACACCAAGTGGAACTTTTTCCAACGCGTCAGGCAAAGTATTGCAAAGAAACATACGATACAGGAGTGCATTGAACTTGTCTGGAATTAGGTAAAGGCCCAAAAGCCCCCCTCCCACGATTCCAGCCCTCAGGTTTATGCCAAAGCGTGGCTGAAAGTCACGTTCACGAGCGATATGTGGGTTGTGTTCCGACCAATAATGGCTCTTGTGGATGTTGAAAATACCTTCACGAGTGAAACTAGATTCATCAGTCCATAACAAAAAAAAAATGGTTCAAATGGCTCTGAGCACTATGGGACTCAACTGCTGAGGTCATTAGTCCCCTAGAACTTAGAACTAGTTAAACCTAACTAACCTAAGGACATCACAAACATCCATGCCCGAGGCAGGATTCGAACCTGGGACCGTAGCGGCCTTGCGGTTCCAGACTGCAGCGCCTTTAACCGCACGGCCACTTCGGCCGGCAGGGCATAACACGTTATTTATAAAATGTTATTATCTTCCACTTGGTGCGAAAGGCATTCACAAAACTATGATTGTCGAATGCAGTCCTCTGGCCGTTGGTGTTGAGTTAACGTGTAATAATGTGGACGCAGTTCTTCGTCATACAACACTTCAACAACCAGTCTTCCGAGATATTTAGAACTGTCTTCGAATATCAAGGGCACTTCTCCGAGATGACTGGGGAATGGTTTCCAGAATCGCGCCCTCTGTTTGTGGAGTACGTCTAGTCCATTGCTTGTGGACGAAGATTACCGATTTCTCGAAGGTGTTGCTCAAGGTGACGAAAAACATTCTTATTGAGATGACACCTTTGAGGATACCGTGCACCATACGCACGAGCAGCAGCAGCAGATTGGTAATCGGATGTATACTGCACCAGAAGCATATCGACATATTCATCGTTTGTTGACTCCATCGGCAAGCCGCCCTACATGAACTTGACAGGACCAGTTACGGTAGTGCACTGCGTGGATAGTAGACGCATGCATGCAGTTTAAATGATCTCACTGCCATATGATAAGACTATTGTCATGTGACAAAGCGATGCCCTGCTTATAAACGACGAGAGCTACGGAACAGACGTCTAAAAAATAAAAACGGAACCTGTCGAGGATTCGAGCCACATCTCAATTGATGGATGTGGACTTGACGTCCCAGCAGTCTACTCAGTGAACTACGACGGCTGGTACGGTAGTGTGGGATGATATATACATGCCTCTCTACATTTCGATGCGCCGCATAGCGTGACGGTGTAGCCAGATCCTCTTTTTCATGCATATGTTTTCAAAATGTACCCGATCTGATTTTGCTAGATAGACTTCTGCCTTGAATCTGGATGAGGAATCGCATGCCGACCTTTAAGTGTGGCATTTTTTCTTCGCCCTGTACACACTGCCCAGTCACATTAATGTGACTATATTTTAGAAGCCTGAATAACCATCTTTTGCAGCGCAGACTTCTGCGAGACTTGGCGGAAGTTAGGCAGTCAATTTTTGTAAGGTACCGACGGGGATATGGAGCCAATCCGACTCCAGTGCTGTGGGCAGCTGCTCTAGCTTTCTCGGCCGTAAACCTATGACGCAAACAGCCCTATCGAGGTGCTCCCACAATTCTCGAATAGGTATGGTGGCCAGAGGAGTACGGTAAATTCATCTTGTGCTTTTCGAACTAAGCACATAAACTCTGAGCTGTGTGACATCTTGCATTGTTCTGCTGAAAGATGACATCAAAAAAATGGCTCTGAGCACTATGGGACTTAACATCTGTGGTCATCAGTCCCCTAGAACTTAGAAATACTTAAACCTAACTAACCTAAGGACATCACACACATCCATGCCCGAGGCAGGATTCGAACCTGCGACCGTAGCAGTCCCGCGGCGCCGGACTGAGCGCCTAGAACCGCTAGACCACCGCGGCCGGCGAAAGATGACATCATGCCGAGGAAAAACAAACTGCATGTTGGGGAGGACATGGTCCCAAAGGATAAATGCATACTCGTGTTGTTCCATTATGCCTACTAAAAAGACCAGATCACCCAGGAACTGGCACGAAAACATTCCCCAGGTGATAACGCACCCTCATCCGGCCTGGACCCTTCCGACTATTGTTGCAGATTGTACGCTTCCAGACGTTTCACGCCGTATACGCCAATGGGGATTTGGCCAATGACACATAAAACTTGATTATCTGAAAAGGCCACCTGTCGGCGTTCAGTGGGCGTCCAGTTGCGGTTGTCGCCACTTAACTGCATTCATCATGGGTGCATGAACCAAGTGCCTGTTGTGGAGGCCCACGTGCAGCAACATTTGCTGAACGGTCGTTGAGGAAACATTGTTGGTATCCCCCTCGTTCATGTTGGCGATCAACTGCTCAGCAGTTGCATGTCTGTTCGCTCGTACACATCTCTCTAGCCGTTATTGACCACTGTCATGTGGTGGTGCACCACAATAAACTCAATGCCAGTTTTGGATAGCATCATTCTGCCATGCACGGTGTATTTTAACAGCAGCGACGAGCAATCACTTTACAAACTTCGCCGTTTCGGATATGCTGCCAACCTTGGCCCGACACCCGCTGAGCATGCCCTTTTGGACATAGATAACTCGCTCGGTGTGTGTATTAGAACAATGACAGCACTATTATCAGCGTCTTTTCTTTTATTTATTGTAATTTCATTCCCCTACCCCACATGGGTAGGGGAGGGCTGGTAGCGGCACAGTCCACACAGTCCACCACTCTTCAGCCAGCTGGCTTTATAAAAATACAGAACAGTGATTACATAAAAAAGGGGGTAAAAAGTGGGACATAAAAAACACAGTAAATGGAGATGATGGGAATTAAAATATAGACTAAGATGAAGACATGCACTGGAGGACAGTTAAAAAGTCGACATAAAGTTAAAATAACACAGCTGGCAAATCAAAGCGCACTTAAAAAACATTGGAGGCAAATACAAGTTAAAAGTCGGCCACAGGATAAAAATCACAGAGGAAGACACTTAAAAAAACCACTGGAAACGATGGAGCACTCATGAAGAATAAAAAAAAAAACGTCATAAGGACCTGGAGGTTGGAGAGGAGGTATAAAGAGGAGAGGAAGGTGCCGTGGGGGGTGGGGGCTGGGGGGTGGGTGGAAGGAAGAGGATAAATGGGGGACAGGAGGCGTACCAAGACGCAGGAGATGGACAGGGCGGGAGATGGAGAGGGAAGACAAGGCAGGAAGGAATGCAGAGACACTGAAAGGGAGCACAGGAGAGGGAAGGGGTGTAGGAGGGGGAAGGCCATTCAGGAGAAGGGAGGGGGAAGAGAGGGTGCCCTGAGAAGGAGGCAGTAGGAAGATTGGGTTAGAGTTGGTAGGAGTATCGGCGTCTTCCCAAAACACTTTATAATACCCTCCACTGCTAGTTCTGCTACCTGCCATCTGTGTTTATTGCACGTTGACATTGAACATAGGTGGTGATCACATTAACGTGACTTGTCTATAAATATTATCAATATATATGGTATCGAAATATACATGTAATATACAAACGGGAAACTTTTTTGCCAGATGTCTGAAAAATTTTTGACCGATTTGCTTCAAATTTTTTGAGGAAAAAGGTCCTATGAACATGTTTCTGGAAATGTATCGTTGTTGTGGTAGAGGTGCTGACGAATGAAAGTTACTCTGACCAAGTGCCGTGTGTTCCTTGTGTGGTGCAGGCTCTGTGATTGACGCAGCGTACTGTAAGCAGCAGAATGATCCGGTATGAATGTCGGGAAGAAGCCGAGATTGCGTTTGTGTACGGCCAAGCAGATGGAAACGGTCGAGAGGCAACACGACTATACCAAAACAAGTACCCTCACAGACACTAACCACAACACACAACATTTCAAGCCCTTCTTGGGCGTTTGTGTGATCGTGGGTCCCTTCATGCAGACGAACTTGTAGGGAGGGGGCAGACTACGCATACGCCAGACTTGGAGGACCGTGTTCTACAGGATATTGATTCGATTCGTACTATAGGCTCGAGGCAAGTGGCCCGCCAACACTCTCCCTGGCAGCAGCACAATACGCCGCTCTGCAGCCTACAGAAAAGTTAAAAAACAGGATTAGGAGATATGAGAACAATAAAAGCAGACGACCACATGGGGACTGTTAAAAACTAAAACATGGAGAAAAAGATGCGAAGAAAATATAAAAACAAATGGTCAGTGATGCTGATTAAAACACATAGTAAATAGGCAGGCACAATTAAAAGACACAGAGACAGTCTGGTTTCTGTTTGCACGAGATAAAAAACACAACTAGCAACAAGATGGTGGCTGTTCACAACACTGACACAGGACGCACAACACTGAACACTCACTTAAAACAGCACTATTGTAAGGGTCTACGGGTTGCACACAGCCGTTCGGTACTTAACAAGCGCTCGCCAGCCGACTTACCTGGAATGCTGACAATTTGCTTGGTTGGTACACGTGCGTCCGGCAGCAGTGCTACGCAGGGAGTAAGTGACTAGCCACCATCCACAGCGCGCCGTATTAACTAGCGTGGCCTCGGGCGCGAATATGTCTCTTTTCTTAGCTCATCATGGAGCCACCGTAATTAGGATGTCAGACACAGTGATGATGGGTGCGCGTAGTGTGCGTGTTTTATAACCAGCATTTGTTGTTAAAACTGTTTAAGCTTACTTCTCAGTTTTCGCGTATTACCGTACCTCAAGGACCCACTGCTTACAAATCCTGACAAATATTTCGTCTAATTATCATCCAGGGCTACAACACAAACAAACCCGTTATACTATAGAGCCAACACGGCGGTAGATGGGGAGAGGGAGGACTCAGACCGATGAGGGGGGAGGAGAGGAAAAGAAAAAAGGGAGGAGCCGATGGAGGGAGGGGACATAGAAAAGGGATGGGGGGCTGGGCAGACGTGAGGTGAGGGAAAGGCAGTGGAGAGGAGAGCAAAGGGACTTGGGGAGAGAAGGGAGGCAGGGAGAGGGTAGGTGGGGAAAAAATAGGATGGAAGGAAGGAGAGAGGGAGCCCGAGAAAAGGTCAGAGGAAGGAAGAGGGAGGTGAGGATCAGAGTTGATAGTAGGGATTAATGGAGGGAGAGAGGGCATCATCTGGGAGGGGGGTCGATGGAAGCCACCTTGGGAAAGGTGCTGTAGGGTGTAGACATGGAGGGTAGGGGGGGGACAACAGTGAAGGCACAGCAGAGGGCGGGGGTTGGAGAGGAGAGGAGCAACCAGGGGATGAGGGGGATCAAGTTGGCAGGAGGTGTAGAGGACAAAGATATGTTCGAGGAAAACGAGCAGATGGGGGAAAGAAATCAGGTCGTAGAGGATCCGCATGGGGGACGGGAGGCAAGGCGGAGTGCATGGTGCTCGGGGATGTGGAGGGACTTATAGAATTTGGGGAGGGCGAATATCCAGGCAGGCCTGGCGTAACAGTGGATGGGACAGATTAAGGATTTGTAGGTGTGGAGGATGGTAGAGGGGTTCAACCCCCATGTCCGGCCAGAGAGGAGTTTAAGGAGTCAGAGGCGGGTTTGGGCTTTGGATTGGATAAAGTGGAGATGAGGGATCCAGGTAAGGTGACAGTCAATGGTGAGGCCCAGGTAGGTGAGAGTGAGGGAGAGGCAGACAGGACGGGCGCAGATGGTAAGGGAAAAATCAAGCAGCCAGAAGGAGTGAGTAGTACGACCTACGATGATTGCCTGGGTCTTGGAAGGATTGATTTTCAGGAGCCACTGGTTACACCATGTGACAAAAAGGTCATGGTAATTCTACAGAAGGTGTTGGGACCATTGAAGGGAAGGAGCGAGAGCAAGGAAGGCAGTGTCATCGGCATACTGCAGGAGATGTACTGGAGGGGTGGGGGCCTGGGGCATGTCTGCCATGTACAGGAGGTAGAGGAGAGGGGAGAAGACAGAGCCCTGGGGCACACCTGCAGAGGGGTAGAAGGTGCATGAATCGGCGTTATGGATAGTAACATAGGTGGGGTGGTGGTAGAGGAAGGAGGCAATCAAATGGACATAGTTGATAGGCAGGGCGTACGTCTGGAGTTTAAACAGGAGACCGGGATGCCAGACATGGTCAAAGTCCTTTTTGAGGTCGAGGAAGACAAAAATGGCAGAGCGATGTTAGTTAAGCTGGAGGGAGAGGAGATGAGGCATAGGAGTTAGTCACTGGCAGAGAAGGAAGCTCGAAAGCCACCATTGAGTGTTGGGGAGGAGGTGGTGTCAGTGGAGGTGTGATGGATGCGCTGGGTAAGGATGGATTCCAAGAGCTTGCTGAACACTGAGGTGAGACATATATGGCGATAGGAAGAAGCATCAGATGGAGGCTTGTTGGGTTTGGAGAACATCAGGATATGGGAGGCTTTCCACAGGTCAGGGTAGAAGCTGGTGGCAAGGATTACGTTGTAGTGGGTGACAAGTACCACAAGGAAGGAGGGAGGGCAGTGTTTGAGATGGTTGTGGGTAATGCGGTCATGACCGGGAGTGGTGTTGCGTTTAGTGCAGAATGTGATTCTGATGTCCTGTGTAGTGATGGGAGTGTTAAGTTCAGATGGTGGTGTGTGGTCAAAGTAATGAAAGCTAGGAACAAGGGGAAGAACAGAGGTATCCGTATGGTCGATGACGTCAGGAAAGAGGGAATAATCAAATTGGGGATCATCTGGAATGGAAAAGACATCGGATATGTGGGAGGCAAAGTGGTAGACCTTACTGAGGTTATCAGGGAAGGGAGGGTCATCAAGGAGGAGAGGGCACTGTGAGGGAGGGCGGTTACCAGTAAGGCGGTGGAAAGCAGACTAATACTTGGAAGAGTTGATTGGGAGCGTGGCGTTGAGTTGTGTGCATGTCTGTCGCCAAGCACGGCGTTTCTTTGCATTAAGCATGTTGCGGATGTGTCGTTGTAATTGCCGGTGGCGGGTTAGTGTGTCCCAGTCACGAGTGTGGAGAAAGGGGCGGTAGAGGCGACGGGATTCACGAAGATGGACAGGCTGTGGGGGCCAGGGCTGGGCAGTGAGGGTGGATGGCTTTGGTAGGGATATGGGTGGCAACAGCGTCAGACAAGGTCTGGTGCAGGAAGGCAGTGGTGCAGAATATGTCATAAGGGGATTGGAGGGTAAGGTCGTGGCGTTCGACCTGGGTGTGTATGGAGTCCTGGTAGGCATCCCAGTTGGCGCTGAGTAAACGTGGACAAAGTTTAGGAGGGATGTCAGGGCGAGGAGTGGGGCGGGGATGGCGACCATCAGAGATAGTGAGGAGAACAGGAACATGGTCACTGCCAATGAGATCAAGGACATCCGCAGTGATGCGCCCAAGGAGGTTGGGAGAGGCTATATCGCGTTGGGAGTGGTGTTCGATTCAGGTCAGGTGTGATGGGGGAGGGGAACCAGGTCTCCCTGGAGGAGTATGATTATGTATATCCTGTACGACAACCGTTACTCTCCCTATCACCTGGAAGGATTATCAGCAGTGGTTTTCCCTCTACGAGAAGGATTTTGTCGATAGTTTTTGCACTAGACCATCACAATTTCTGTCATCAGTCCTCTTTACAGATGAAGCAATCTTTACCAGAACTGGTATCCTCAATCTACGTAATCGTCATCTGTGGGCTACAGAGGAACTTCGATTCGTCAGCGCCATATACCGTGGCAACAATGCATTTCCAGCTCAATGTTCATAGGACCTCATTTCCTCCATTTCCTGTCAGGAACCTGTCAATGCAGTTTGTCCGTAGTTTGCTGCAAAAATGTGCGTTTTTCTTTCCTTCTTCACCATCAGCTCTAACTACGATAGCGGGAATAAATTCCCGCTATTAGACAAGTTGCTCCTCCCCTGTATATTCTTTCTCTTTACATATATTTTTTTAAATATAAAATGTATACATCGCAATGTGCCGTTTTGTTTCCTTCTTCGCAGATGGCTTTCACACCAACAGGAAATCTGTATTTCTGGTTTAACGGTTTATGATTAGAATACTGCTACTGAATCTGCAGTAACCACAAAGAAGGCTCAAGGTCAGAGAAGGTGAAGGAGAAGAAGAAATGGATAGAGAGGTTGGAGGAAACGGCGATAAGCAGTGCAAAGGAGGAGATGGAGACAGAGAGAGAGAGGCGGGAGGAGGAGACGGACAGAGAAAGGGTGGAGAAGGTGATTGACAGAGAGTGGGCATGGAGGAGGAGGAGATGAAGACGAGGAGACGACAGAGACTGGGGCAGAAGGAAATTAGGGCGTACATCGCATTCCCATGCATGTTAGAAACGTGTGCTTTCTCTTTTCTTTCTTCTCCATTCAACCAGACGGGGCCAAAGTAACGCGTAGCCGGGTACACTAGGCAACTTGCACATTTTCGTCCCTTTCATTTATTGTTAGAGACGATACATTTGCTTTAACGCACGCTTCCTCATTTGTAGACGAATAGGATAAGGAATTTTTCGCACATGGGAAATTTCCGAAAACGCAATTCTGCTGAATTCCGTAGTCACTCAGCTTACCTATGCAGAAAGTTGACCAAACTACAATGACCCAGTAGATGGAGGACTCACTGACGACTAAATGATGTCGTTCCCAGCAGGCACGCCTTCCTGTTCTGATGCTGCGACTGCGCTGTTGCGCGAATATGCAGGTTTAGAAATAACATGTCGTAAGAGTTGCCGTTAGAACGATCGGAGGGCGGGCCGCCAACTGGTCATTGACAGTAGAGCCAGTTCAAGGCACAAGCGACATAAAAAGGGTGTTTGAGGCGTCGAGCTGAAATCGCGAAATTTGTAAACAGGATGTAATAATTACTGATGTTTTGTTACGAGCCGCCACTGATGTCAGTATCATACTTCAGGTAAACGCTTCTTCAAGAATGACTCTGTGGTCTATCAACCTCATCCACTCAAACCAATAGCTTGAAGTCAGTCGATTCAGATTAGAGTTTGAAAGAATTTGCGAAGTTAAAGGCTAGAAAAATTTCGTTGTAGCCCTGATGCCTTTATCCAAGGGTAAAATTGTCAGTACAAGCGCTGAACAACTGTAAGAACTATACATGACTTTGTTAATGGACTATACTACGTTGATAAGTTCATAGCGTTTTTCCATAAGTTTAAGAAACGCAACAGATGCAGGTAACAGAGACTCCAATCATCAAGAATATATTCTTCTTCACTATTTATAACAGTCTGCCAACGCTGGGGTAAATTCTCGATTCCGCGACTCTAGAATCACGTGGTTTTGAGGCGCAGTGTTCGCAGTGCTGTTTCATCTGGAATGGAAGTTACTTGAAGGTTGTTAGATAGAGAGAGGAAAAGGCGAAAATCTGAGGGCGCAAGATCAGATGAATAAGTGTGTGAGGAATGACTTCTCAACTCAACTCTTGTATGGTGTTTTTTGTGATTTTAGCACAATGCGGGCCGGCGTTATCGTGCATAGCATTACTTCACGCAGACTTCCTGGTCGTTGTTACTCGGTTGCGTCCAAAAGACGTCTCAGTTGTTGACGGTAAACTTCAGTAGCGATGGTTAAAACTCGGGGAAGCAATTCGTAGTAGACCATACTGTCGCTGTTCCACCAGATGCACAACATCAACTTTCGTGCATACGCGCAGGTCTTTGTGCAGGTATTGTTTGGGCTCAACCATTTCTTTCTCTTTCTTATGTTAGCGTAAAGACACCATTTATCACCACCAGTAACGATACAGAATCGGAATGGTCGGTGTTGTTCACGAGTCAATTGATGACGAGTAAGCAGGGATGCACGTACGGCCACCTGCTGATTTTTGTTTTTTTGGCTTAGAGTATGCGGTTCCCATATATCCGATTTTTGAACCTTCCCCACTGTATGCAAACGTCGCACGATGGTGGAACGATCACAGTTCATCAGTTCTTGATACGCTGATGTGGGTCATTGTGGATTAAGGCGTTTAAAAGATCCTCATTAAATCCCAGAAGTCTTATTGGATGTGGAGAGTCACTAATCTCAAAATGATCCTCCTTAAAACGAAAAAACCATTTTTTTACCATGTTCTATCCCCATGCACGGAGCAAATGTTTCTGGCTCCCTGTTTTTTCTCTCAACCCTCCATGAACTCAAACAGAAGAATATATCGGAAATGTCACAATTTTTCAACTTGGCACTCCATTTTCTAGCGTCCACAGCGCCAGTCACTTTCTCCAAATGACAAAACGACAATACGAAGACTCAACTAACAACAACGCACTACAAATAGCAACCGGAATACCGACATGCAAAACAAAAACGCTACAAACTTGTGCACCAAGCTAATATCTCTTTCTTATGACACAAAAATTTGCATTTTCCTTTCCACTTGCTTAAGTAAAACGTTTGACCATATTTATCAATTTTCAAGTGATTTCTGTGCAAATTTTCTGTAGTTTAATTCTTAATAGCGCTCTTTCTTCACTCGTAACATACATCTTACACTGTTAGACAGTGTCTTACATTTAACGCACAATATGAAATCGGATATTTTTTATATTTTGTAAGTTCCTCCTCCTTTTATCCAAGCTTATTCGTGTATTTTGGATGTCTGAATCCTAATAGGCAATCATAATTGATGGTTACGACAGCTTGAAGGGCGAACTTAGTTGCTAGGATACACGACACAGTTCGAAAACGTTCTTAACCGTGTGCCTGCTGACAGGTGCCCTATCTAGAATTCCTATTATTTTATAGTCCATAACTTAACATCATCCTCTGACCAAATAAATAATTACAGGTCCACAAATTAATGCCTTTCATTCTGTACCGCGAACTGCGCGCACACTCGTGGTCTTCTCCTCGACCCTCTTACGCGCAAAAGTAAACGGCTGATACCAAGAAGTCCCATTCCAGAACAACGGGGTTTCTTCATCGGCGATACTAAGTCGCTCGCTGTATCAAAGGTGCGTAAAGGTAGATTCGATCTGTCTAGGACAGGACCGATATCTGTATCGCTAGAATTTCTACCCCGCTTTTCCCGATGGAATTGCAGAGCTCCTTTGTTAACAAGTAAATGAAATTTTATATTTCTACTCTCTCCATTCAGATTAACTAACAGCGCATATTTGTTGAAGCTAGAACAATACAGTTCTTTCTCAGGAATTACCTCAAATGGAAGCACTGGAATACGAGGGTGGTTTGAAAAAGTCTCGGAATGGAATAGAAAAAAAGTACTTACATCACTGATACTTTTTTTTATTTTTCAATGTAGTCTCCTTGTAGATTAATGCATTTGGTCCAACAATATTCCAGTGCCTTGATCCCATCTCGAAAATGAGTTTCCTCCAGGCCTGCAAAACAGTTGTCAACTCTGGCTATCATTTCTTCGTTTGAAGTGAATCTTCGTCCACCAAGGAAAATTTTCAGTTTTAGGAAGACATGGAAGTCTGACGGAGCCATATCAGGTGAATAAGGCGGGCGTGGCAATAATTCATACCTTAGTTCGTGTAATATTGCCATGGCGACGGCACATGTGTGCGGACGCGCGTCAGTGGCTCTGAGCACAATGGGACTTAACATCTGAGGTCATCAGTCGCCAAGAACTTAGAACTACTTAAACCTAACTAACATAACGACATCACACACATCCATGCCCGAGGCAGGATTCGAACCTGCAACCGTAGCAGTCGCGCGGTTCCGCTACGGTCCCAGGTTTGAATCCTGCCTCGAGCATGGATGTGTGTGATGTCCTTATGTTAGTTAGGTTTAAGTAGTTCTAAGTTCTTGGCGACTGATGACCTCAGATGTTAAGTCCCATAGTGCTCAGAGCCATTTGAACCATTTTAGAACCGCTCGGCCACTCTGGCCGGCGCGCGCGTCAAGAGGCGCGGCACCCATCTTGAAGACAATTTTTTCATTCCTAATTCTTCAGTTAAAATGTGATATACCCTTTCAGATGACATCTGGCAAGCGTGAGCAATTTCACACACTTTCAATCGGCGATCCTCCATCACCATTTTGTACACTTTTGCAATGAGTTCTGGAGTAGAGATTCATCTTGGCCGACCACTGCGTAGATCATCATCTAAGCTCTCCCGACCAAATTTAAATTCATTTGTCCACTTGGCAACAGCTGAGTATGAAGGAGCAGAGTCCCTCAGTGTATTCTGGAAATCCGCATGAACGTCGTTTGCTTTCATACTTTCTTTTTACGAAGTACTTAATTACTGCTCGAATCTCGATCTTTTCCACCTTCGCAAATCACTACACGGGAACAACAGAACCATGTCACCGCCACAGCTGTCTTCCAAGAGCACTGACGTGGCGCGTGTTTACAGGCAACAGTCAAATGGCTCTGAGCACTATGGGACTTAACATCTGAGGTCATCAGTCCCCTAGAACTTAGAACTACTTAAACCTAACTAACCTAAGGACATCACACACATCCATGCCCGAGGCAGGATTCGAACCTGCGACCGTAGCGGTCACGCGGTTCCAGACTGACGCGCCTAGAACCGCACGGCCACACTGGCCGGCCAGGCAACAGTCCAATGAATATCACGTAATCACTTGTTGCTCTAGCGCTGACCTCTCATGGTGATTCCGAGAACTTTTCAAACTATTCTCGTAAGATTAGGCACTTTATCTGTGTTACAGCGTATTACGAAACCCTCTCTATTACTTCAAAAAACCTAATCGTTGCTCAACTGCACTTTTTTTAGGTATGATAATACTAAGTCAGAGCAGGCATTTTAAGTGAGAGGGAAGTTCGAAATAATCATTGAAACAAAGTACTCATCTTGGTTTTGCAGCTTTTCGTCGAAAATGTTGCTTGTTGAAAACATAGTAGGCTGAAAACAATACTTTTGTCTAGGCGGTGTTGTCAGGTTCTTACAAGTTTGACAATTTGGACACAGCATGATTAAATATTTTCGTCATTCCTTTTAATTTCACCATGTCTTATTTCAGTATAGTTTCGCAAATCGGTCTCCGTCCTGGCAAAAGCCATTCATTTCAACATGACAACAACGTAACTTCTTCATAATTACTTCTCGCACCAATCGCATAAGAACTACTTGCACTGTAACAGCCCAACTATTGATGACTCGAAGAAGTACAGAAATACAAGAAGTCGCATTTCAGCGCTCTTATAATACACCGATATTTTACACACAAAGAATTTCATACATAGTTATACTTCATTAACAAATACTCTGAAATTTTTATAGAACAGAATTTAGAGAATGACACTGAGACGATCAAACATAATTACAATTTCCAACTAAATTTGAAGTATGAAAAAAATTAAGTTTTCTGTAAAGTAAATCTCAGGTTAATTCCATGTTTTATTTCTAATTATGAAAAGTATAATATTAATACGATATTACAGGGCGTGTGTTATCCAGAATTACGACGCGAAAAGTTCCTTCGGACATATATGCCTTTGCATCGTAATTCGGAAAACAGCGGCACTGCACTATCGTATTTATCCACCGACACCGAGCAAGCAACTTTCAAGTAACATGTCTCCCCCATACGGGGATATACATAATGGATGTACGAATATGGATTGTACAGACATGGTTGACGGCAATGGGAAGCTTGGGTCTGGCCATGAGTCGCGCTCAGATAGCCAAATGATAAGGCGACCGTTCGTGATAAGAAGGAAATCCGGGTTCGAGACCCGTTCCGGTGCAAATTTTCAGTGCTGTGATTCCGTTAAGCTGATAGTTGTCCATATTCGCAAATGCTAATACATTTATTCTATTATATAATATTAAGTTGTGTTATCAGAAAAATCTTGGGTCATGTCATCAGTTTCGTGTGAGAATCCTACTCTCCAATACGTGACGAAAAGAGGTGCACTAACCGGTTGCATTACAAGAGAAATTTTTGTGTAGTACTTTTTTGAAATAAAAAGCAAATATTTTCCACAACCACGATTTTTGAGCCTAAGAAAGTGTGCAATTAATGTCTGAGAGATCGCGTAGGGAGGGGGGGCACGGGGGGCACGGGGGGCAAGTGATGTACCGCTTGTGTGGGAAAATGTTTTCTATGTGGCCATGAAGGTGGGCTGCAGCGGCCCGTGGGTCCCGGTCTGTGCATTCCTCGTGTAAATGATAGACAGTAGCCACGTTCCAGATCCGTCCTTTTGCTATTGATACCAAATCAGAAGACTACCATAATAAAGTGGCTCAGTCGTGTACAAGCAGAGCTGGCGGCACGTGTGCAGCGCTGGGCGGAGACAGGTGCGCCGAGGCGGGCTCGGTGGTGCCTGCCGGCCTGGGAGACGGCTACAGGGCTCTGCAGCAGTCGGGCAGCGCACTCACCTCGGGCGCCGGGGACGTCAAGGTCACCTACAGCGTGCGGGTCATCCCTGAAGAGGTGACACCATGTCTTCCATTATATGATAACAACCTAGCAATTTCATCCAACAGTCGATGTCGCTAAGCAAATTCACATCACCGGACAAAATGCTACTCACGCCAGGGAAGACGAATGCAATATTCCAGAATTTGAAACACGAACAGCTGCTAGCATGAGTTTCTTAGAAGTAGATACCTTAGGGCTTGCGAAGCAACTCAGATCGCTTGATACGGGCAAGTCTTCAGGTCCAGATTGTATACCGATTAGGTTCCTTTCAGATTACGCTGATACAATAGCTCCCTACTTAGCAATCATGTACAACCGCTCGCTCACCAATAAATCTGTACCTACAGATTGCAAAAATTGAGCAGGTCGAACCAGTGTTTAAGAAGGGTAGTAGGAGTAATCCATCGAACTACAGACCTATATCATTGACGTCGGTTTGCAGTAGGGTTTTGGAGCATATACTGTATTCAAACATTATGAATCACCTCGAAGGGAACGGTCTATTGATACGTAATCAGCATGGTTTCAGAAAACATCGTTCTTGTGCAACGCAGCTAGCTCTTTATTCGCACGAAGTAATGGCCGCTATCGACAGGGGATCTCAAGTTGATTCCGTATTTCTAGATTTCCGGAAAGCTTTTGACACCGTTCCTCACAAGCGACTTCTAATCAAGCTGCGGGCCTATGGGGTATCATCTCAGTTGTGCGACTGGATTCGTGATTTCCTGTCAGGAAGATCGCAGTTCGTAGTAATAGACGGCAAATCATCGAGTAAAACTGAAGTGATATCAGGTGTTCCCCAGGGTAGCGTCCTGGGACCTCTGCTGTTCCTGATCTATATAAATGACCTGGGCGACAATCTGAGCAGTTCTCTTAGGTTGTTCGCAGATGATGCTGTAATTTACCGTCTAGTAAGGTCATCCGAAGACCAGTATCAGTTGCAAAGCGATTTAAAAAAGATTGCTGTATGGTGTGGCAGGTGGCAGTTGACGCTAAATAACGAAAAGTGTGAGGTGATCCACATGAGTTCCAAAAGAAATCCGTTGGAATTCGATTACTCGATAAATATTTCAGTTCTCAAGGCTGTCAATTCAACTAAGTACCTGGATGTTAAAATTACGAACAACTTAAGTTGGAAAGACCACACAGATAATATTGTGGGGAAGGCGAGCCAAAGGTTGCGTTTCATTGGCAGGACACTTAGAAGATGCAACAAGTCCACTAAAGAGGCAGCTTACACTACACTCGTTCGTCCTCTGTTAGAATATTGCTGCGCGGTGTGGGATCCTTACCAGGTGGGATTGACGGAGGACATCGAAAGGGTGCAAAAAAGGGCAGCTCGTTTCGTATTATCACGTAATAGGGGAGAGAGTGTGGCAGATATGATATGTGAGTTGGGATGGAAGTCATTAAAGCAAAGACGTTTTTCGTCGCGGCGAGATCTATTTACGAAATTTCAGTCACCAACTTTCTCTTCCGAATGCGAAAATATTTTGTTGAGCCCATCCTACATAGGTAGGAATGATCATCAAAATAAAATAAGAGAAATCAGATCTCGAACAGAAAGGTTTAGGTGTTCGTTTTTCCCACGCGCTGTTCGGGAGTGGAATGGTAGAGGGATAGTATGATTGTGGTTCGATGAAACCTCTGCCAAGCACTAAAATGTGAATAGCAGAGTAGTCATGTAGCTGTAGATGTGGATGTAAAAAAAAAGTTATGCTAGGCGCTTTGTAGCGCTGTAGTTTGTGTAGAGCTGACACCAAGCGGCCACGTGACAGACAGAAGTCGTCAGAAACGTCGGGTGAAATACGAAGTAGTGAATAGGAAAATTTGGAAATTTGTAGTAAGTTCGTATGGGACCAAACTGCTGAGGTCATCGGTCCCTAGGCTTATACACTACTTAATATAACTTAAACTAACTTACGCTAAGAACAATACACACACCCATGCCCGATGGGGGACTCGAAGAACCTCCGACGGGTGGAGCGAACTGTAACGACGCGCCCTAGACCGCGCGGCTACCCCGCGCGGCATTGAATCGGACTATGGCTTTTCACAACATTTATAGCTACATCTACATGTACATGACTACTCTGCAATTCACAATTGAGTGCCTGGCAGAGGATTCATCGAACCACCTTCAAACTATTTCTCCAACGCTCCGCTATCGAGCCGCGCGCGAGAAAAACGAACGCTTTAATCTTTCCATGCGAGTTCTCATTTCTCTTATTTTACAGTCATCATTTCTCCTTATGAAGACAGGTGTCACCAAAATATTTTCGTATTCGGAGAAGAAAGTTGGTGATTGAAATTTCAC
Source organism: Schistocerca piceifrons (assembly GCF_021461385.2). Taxonomy (NCBI): domain Eukaryota; kingdom Metazoa; phylum Arthropoda; class Insecta; order Orthoptera; family Acrididae; genus Schistocerca; species Schistocerca piceifrons. The sequence goes on from NC_060138.1 coordinate 569,563,702, forward strand.
GAGAAAATCCAGCCGCAATGAAAACCTCTGTCTTTAATGATTGCCACCTTATTTGTTTGCGTAATAAAAGGCTTTTTGGCAGCTATGCAACCCTATAAATCTTGTTCACGAAGGCGTCGTTGCACTGTTGAGACAGAGGCTGGAGCTGCTCGCATACTATTTACTTCCTTAGTGTTTCATGTGCAGTAGGAGTCCTGTGACATTTACTCTGTACACACATGAACTAATCCTCTCTGTACGATGTTACTGGGAGTCATACAGAGAGGATTACTGGGAGTCGGGGTAAAAACTAGCTCGCGTTTGTAATGGAATACTACACGTGCACCCTGGGTAACGCTAAATGAGCTAGAACGAATAGGCAGCCAGGCCAGATATTGGATTTCCTGGCTACAAACATGTAGACAAATCAAAATCAAAAAGCTTTAAAAAGTGGACCTTTTCGGAATCAGCTGATTAAAGGACTTGGCCCTTCAATCCGAGTATGCTATTTAAACATAGAAGGTACTAGCCGAGCTAAAAGCGAGTACCTGTCTACACTCCTTGTAGACAATTATATTGACGTAGTTCTAATCCAGGGAGCACATGCGCCAAGTATGGAAGGCCTGCGTAGAAGAGGCAGGATCCATGGCTACGATTTTATGGGTGCTAAATATCACACTGTGTATGGTGTTGTCACCTATGTAAGGAGCAATATGGAGCATGCTCGTCTCATTTCGACAGATACAGAAAATGAGATCCATTATGTCTCTACACAAGTGGAGGAGTCCATTATAAATATGTAATATTTACAAGCCACCAAATGTGTCATGGCCACTGAATGTTCTGCCAATTACCGCCCACCCATCGATTTATGCTGGAAATTTTAATAGTAACCACAGTCATTGGTACTGTGCAGGTGACAATGAGTGTGGTACTGCACTCAACGACTGGGCTGAAAATGAAATTCTATACCTTGATAGGATGCCAAGGATTTTGGAACTTTCAGATCGGCCGCTCGGAGAAGAGATTACAACCCAGTCTCTGCTTTGCGTCTCGGGACTGCAGAGGGCACCCAGTGCCTGTATCCAGAGGGGTCATACCTACTTTCCCACGCATCCAGCACAGGCCAGTAATCCTCGATATGGGGCTCTCTGTCCCAATAGCGAGATCTGTACCGCAACCGGATGGAATTTCCGCAGGGCTGATTGGCGGGATTTAGCCGACCACCAATATAAATTTATCTGTTTTATTCCACCAGAACCTAAAAACTACCCTCGATTCGCCGGGGCTGCTCTTACTGCTGCCAAGAAGTTTATCCCTCGTGGGTACAGAAAGGAATATATACCAGGCTGGAAAGAACATTTTAAACAACTTTATAAACAGTATAGCGAAACTGTCGACAGCGATATTGCAGATCACCTCCTCCAAAGGCTTGATACTGGTAGAAGAGTATGATGGTGTGAGATGGTAGAAAATGTAAACTTCAGACATTCAACTAGAAAAGCATGGAGCCTTCTGCATAAGCTTGGCAGAAAACTGGTATTTCAGGTTACCAAATCGCTAACCATATAGTTGAATACCCAGATCATCCCGTGACAAACAACATAATTCTAAAATAAAACAAGAACTCACCTCTTTAAAAACTGAGTGTCCAAACGAATCCAGTTTCTCTTCACCATTTACGCTGACTGAATTGGATGACGCCTTGAAACAAACTAAACATGGTAAAGCAACTGGTTTGGATAATATACATCCGGAATTTCTGATAAACATGAGTAATGGTGGAACAAATGGCTAGTCCACTTCTTCCTCCAACATCCTAGATAGAAGTTCACTAAAGCTAAAGAGAACAAAAATAGTGGCAATTTTGAAACCAGGTAAACCAGCCGACCACCCTCAAAGTTTCAGACCAATTTCCATTTTGAGTTGTACTTATTAACCGTTGGAGAGGCTCATCTATAACGGAATTAGCTGCTTCATCTTGGAACATATTCCAGCTGAGTAACGGGTTTCAGGCCACAGAGAAGTTGCTGCGACCAGGTACTGGCCCTAACAACTTTCATAGAGGCTGGTTTCCAAGAAAACGTGAAGACATCTGTCGCGTTCGTAGACGTAACCGCGGCATATGACACAGTCTGGAGAGAAGGGATGATATACAACTTACTAAAAACAATCCGATACCGAAAAACTGTAACTCTCATCAACACCATGATAAACAATAGATATTTCCGTGTTTACTTGGGAGAAAATGTGACCAAAGAGAGGAAATTAAGTACTGGTCTACCACAGGGCTCCGCCTTAGCCCTCCTATTATTCAACCTATGTATCTCCCATCTCCCAGTACCAGGTCAACAAAATTCTGCTACCCAGATGATATCGCTCTTGCTTGTAGAACCAAGGATCTTGGACGAGCGGAGACAATTCTCACGGAAGATACAAGTAAAACTGAAGTATGCGCACTCCATCTGACAAACAAACAAGCTAATGCGAAGCTCAGAGAGATACTTAACGGTAACATTCTTTGCTATAACAGGTACTTTAAGTACCTTGGTGTCACCCTTGACCGCACCCTTTCATATAGAAAACACTTTGAAAATACTGCTGCAGAGATAAAAACTCGTAACAATATTATTCAAAAATTGTGTGGAATGACATGGGAAGCTTCAGCAAATACCTAGCTCACATCATCCTTTACACTGATCTTCTCAGGAGCCGAGTATTGTGCCCCAGTGTGACTAAATAGCTGCCACACCAACTTGATCGACGTCCAGTTGAACCACGCTATGCGGTTAATAACTGTGCAATCCGAACAACACCGATTTAGTGGCTTCCTCTGCTGAGCAACATCTATCCACCCGCAACCCTCCTATCCACCCGCCTTCCGCAGAAGCGAGGCCTTCCTTAGGGAATTACCCATACAGGGAAACATACCAAGTTTACGACGAAATAGACTCTGTTCAAGAAGCCCACCATAACGGCAGGCAGAAGATTGGTTCAAATGGCTCTGAGCACTATGCGACTTAACTTCTGAGGTCATCAGTCGCCTAGAACTTAGAACTACCTAAACCTAACTAACCTAAGGACATCACACACATCCATGTCCGAGGCAGGATTCGAACCTGCGACCTTAGAGGTCGCGCGGCTCCGCAGCCATGATCTCCGAGCTGATAGTCCATGCTGCTGCAAACGTCGTCGAACTGTTCATGCAGATGGTTGTTGTCTTGCAATCGTCCCCATCTGTTTACTCAGGGATCGAACCGAGGCTGCACGATCCGTTACAGCCATGCGGATAAGATGCCTGCCATCTCGACTGCTAGTGATACGAGGCCGTTGGGATCCAGCACGGCGTTCCGTATCACCCTGCTGAACCCACGGATTCCATATTCTGCTAACAGTCATGGGATCCCGGCCAACGCGAGCAGCAATGTCGCGATACGATAAACCGCAATCGCGATAGGCTACAATCCGACCTTTATCAAAGTCGGAAACGTGATGGTATGCATTTCTCCTCCTTACACGAGGCATCACAACCACGTTTCACCAGGCATCGCCGGTCAACTGCTGTTTGTGTATGAGGAATCGGTTGGAAACTTTCCTGATGTCAGCACGTTGTAGGTGTCGCCACCGGCGCCAACCTTGTTTGAATGCTCTGAAAAGCTAATCATTTGCATATCATAGCATCTTCTTTCTGTCGGTTAAATTTCGCGTCTGTAGCACGTCAACTTCGTGGTGTAGCAATTTTACTGGCCAGTAGTGTAAATGAAATGTATTCGGAGTTGGGAATATGGCCAATCATTAGCTGCATAATGGAATGACGACAATGGAAATTTGTACCTGACCGGGACTCGAAACCGGATTTTCCGCTTATCGCGAGCGATCCCCTTACCGTTTGGCTTTGCATCGTAATTTGGATTAACACAGGCACTGCAATATCGTCTGTGCGGTTCTAGGCGCTGCAGTCTGGAACCGCGAGACCGCTACGGTCGCAGGTTCGAATCCTGCCTCGGGCATGGATGTGTGTGGTGTCGTAAGGATAGTTAGGTTTAACTAGTTATAATTTCTAGGGGACTAATGACCTCAGAAGTTGAGTCCCATAGTGCTCAGAGCCATTTGAACCATTTTTTTTTTTTTTGCAATATCGTATTTACCCGCCGACACCGGACAATTTACTTTCAAGCAAAGCGTCTCCCTCTGTACGGGAATATGCGCAATGGATGTACGAGTACAGGTTGTAGACACATGGTCGACGACATATGGAAGTCTGGGTCTGGGTGTGAGTCGTGCTCGGATAGCGAAATGGCAAGGCGACTGCTAGCGAGAGCGGGAAATCCGGTTTCGAGTCTCCGTTCTGCGCAGATTTTCACTATCGTCATTCCATTATACAGTGGATCGTTGTCCATATCCTCAACTACGAATTCATTTCACGTAGTTCGTTGCGTCACTGTGGTACCAACTGATGCTCAAATTGCTGCTACAGAGGCAGTATGATGCGCCAGAGCGAAATACCGAACACTATGGTCTTTCCTCTCAATAGTGCCACGTGGCCGTCCAGAGCCCGGTCTTCTTGCTACCGTACATTCTCGTCAACCGCTGTCAAATGGTTCAAATGGCTCTGAGCACTATGGGACTTAACTTCTGAGGTCATTAGCCCCCTAGAACTTAGGACTACTTAAACCTAACTAACCTGCCCGAGGCAGGGTTCGAACCTGCGACCGTAGCGGTCGCGTGGTTCCAGACTGTAGCGCTTAGAACTGCTCGGCCACTCCGGCCGGCCAACCGCTGTCAGCAATCATGTACAGTGGCTACATTCCTGCCGGGTCTTTCTGCAATATATCGCAGAATGAAAACTGAGCTTCTCGTAGTCCTATTACACGACCTCGTTTAAACTCAGTGATGTATTGATAATGGCACCTCTGTCGCCTTAAAGGCATTCCTGATAACATCAACTCCCTACGTCTGGTCTCAAAAGTAACTAACGCTCACGATCGTTACAGCGTATATGTAAGGCAAATCTGTTTTGCATCCTCGTCGTTGCACTACTAGTGCAACTCTTATGCGACTGACGCGGAATTTGAACAAATGTCCTTCAGATGTAGAAACACGCATACCAACTTCCGTTTACGTCACGCAATCCCTTCTTGGCGTTGAGATTATTTTGCCTTTAGTTTATGCACTCCTTTGTTTGAAAACTGAGAATATCCAGTAATGTGGCATGTACATTAAGATTCAGTTTTTCCATTCATCAACCATCGACGGTGATTGGTTGATTTGGGGGGAGAGGACCAAACAGCGAGGTCATCGGTCCCCTTCGACGATGCTGAGCTATGTTTGGTCACGTGACACTTCTAGGCGTCTCACCCCAGTACCTGTGGAAAATGCGAACTATACCGGAAGAGGCTTTCTCAATTTTATAAAGCTGTGTTGAGAAATACTGCTTGCATTTCCGGTGCTGATGAGCTAGGACGATGCGAAGAGTAAGACTCCACAGCGCGTGCACGACGGAAGAACAGAAAGAGAAAGAGTAGTGGCATCCCCTTTAGGTCCACATTGATGCTGTAATGAATCATTATTTTGTAAGACATTTCACGTGTGATAAACTGACACCCTTTTCAGAACGAAGGTAGAAAATCGCTGTTGAACTGACGCACAGAGTTAGCTAGGATCGACCCACTCCTAAAAAGAGAAAGAGCGGATGTACTGTCAGCAAACGGAAAACAGAGAAAATAACTGAATGTTTAATGTGTTACTGTGATATTACGGGACCTCAAGTGGATAGAATAAGGTGCGTGTTTTGGAAGAAGTAGCTCCAAGAGACTACAACTGAAGAAGAAAATATGGAGAATCATTGTGATAATAATGGAAAAAAGAGGTAGGAGTGCTAATATATTGCGCTAAGATTAATTTATTGCCTTTTATGGTATTTATGTTTCAAATGAAGTTTACATCGTAAATATTCTATTGGTTATTGTGATATACTTGAAGCTACCATTTTACCACGGTGTTGGCGTAAAATGGCAAAAGAACAGGAAGGAAGAAACACTAAATGAAACTTTATTTTCTATGCTGAAATCCTGTTTCTAAATAGCTCCCTAAATACGAACCTTAGTTATGTATGTAGCGTCTGTTCTTTTAGGCATGTCCGAAGGAACAGACACTATTATGATCCTGTAGCCACTAAGAATCAAGACACAAATGAATTAATGACTTTAGCTGCCAGTGGGCACTGATTTGCATCAATGGCGAAAGTTGAAAGTATGTAGCGGACCGGGATTCGAAAAGGGGTCTGTTGCTTACTAGGAATATGTGCTGACCTTTTTGCCATCTGGACACGGTGGTCACCGCAGCAGCACGGACTAACCTAGCACGCCTACCGTCAGGCACAAATTCTCAACTTATCCACACACTATTGATGTAGTGCCCCTCGGTGTTGTGTGATGTCCTTAGGTTAGTTAAGTTTAAGTAGTTCTAAGTTCTAGGGGACTGATGACCATAGATGTTAAGTCCCATAGTGCTCAGAGCCATTTTTTGCCCCTCGGTAGAGTGTGGGTAAGTTGCGAATCTGAGTCTGACGAGACGAGTGCTAGGTTAGTTCGCACATTTGCGGTGACTACTGTGACCAGATGGCACAGTGGTCAAGCATCTGCCTCGTATCAGGGCATCCGTATTTGAATCCCGGTCCGGCACAAATTCTGAACTTTCCCAATGATGAAAATGAATGTCCATTGACAGCTAAGTCATTAATTCATTTGTGTCTTGAAAATATGAACCTTCTGTTGAAAAAACAAAAATATATTAATTTTAGAGAAATTTCGATAAAGGTAAACAGTAAGGCTTCCTACTATCCACTCTAAGTCTAGGGTGATACTACGCAGTATTCTCGTAATGTCTCCTGCTGGTGATTAATTTGTGGCTGGTCCCGGCGGAGGTTCGAGTCCTCCCTCGGGCATGGGTGTGTGTGTTTGTCCTTAGGATAATTTAGGTTAAGTAGTGTGTAAGCTTAGGTACTGATGATCTTAGCAGTTAAGTCCCATAAGATTTCACACACTTTTTTTTGGTGATTAATTTTTGGGCCAGCGTGCTTACTGTCATGTCTCTCTGTGTGTGAAAGTTCAATTTTTAACAACACTAACACGTTTACGTAGTACGTGTCGTTTGTGTCGTTCGTACTCGAAGTGCAGACAACAAATTAAGATACTCTTGCAGTCGAAATAAATAGCTCGAAGGGTGGGGAGCTGAGTAGTGGGGTAATGTGTGGCCATCATATGGCAATCAGACAATGATGTCAGAATTCCAGGAGCGTTGAGGTTATGTCCATGATGCACAAGTCCAAAATGCGATGATGTCAGAATTCCCGGAATTGGTTCGAGATTATCTTGTATATCCACTGACCCTCTTCTTTTAGGAGGTCAATGTGTCTCACTCAACTTTATGCTGTTTGTCGGGCTATACCCGTAAACTCATGGACATTGTCAGATTTAATGTTTGCAACAAATATGGTGAGTCTGTGAACGAGTATCTCAACCCACCTGGAATGATGTTTGCAGGCTGTCAGTCTGCAAGTCCACCATTGTGGTCAGGGGCCTGATGCAAATAACTGAAAAGTATACTGCGTTAAACTTAGCCTGTAATTTGTAGAAATCTGTGCCATTTTAGAGACTCATAGTTTCCAACCAGTTTAATTCTCTGAAAATTAGCCGACAAAATTGGAAATTGGTGTATCCAAAAACGCAAACATTGCAGTAAAAGTTTTTCTGTGGGTACCCTTACAACACCATAACAAGGGCCACTGTTATGTCTACTGGATATTCCCTGCTTTGATGACCAATGGTGGAATGCAAGATCGGTATACTAATTACCTTTAGAAGGTTCAGTGCCGTACTCTCGACCAAAAGCACACCACACAGCTATAACTGAATTGCACCTGTTGGAACCGAGAATGCAAAACCCATATCCGACCGCCGTGGCCGAGCGGTTCTAGGCGCTTCAGTCGGGAACCGCGCTGCTGCTACCGTCGTAGGTTTTAATCCTGCCTCGGGCATGGATGTCTCTGATGTCCTTAGGTTAGTTAGGTTTAAGTAGTTCTAAGTCTAGGGGACTGATGACCACAGATGTTACACTACTGGCCATTAAAATTGCTACACCACGAAGATGACGTGCTACAGACGCGAAATTTAACCGACAGGAAGAAGATGCTGTGATATGCAAATGATGAGCTTTTCAAAGCATTCACAAAAGGTTGGCACCGGTGGCGACACCTGCAACGTGCAGACATGAGGAACGTTTCCAACCGATTTCTCATACACCAACAGCAGTTGACCGGCGTTGCCTGGTGAAACGTTGTTGTGATGCCTCGTGTAAGGAGGATAAATGCGTACCATCACGTTTCCGACTTTGATAAAGGTCGGATTGTAGCCCATCGCGATTGCTGTTTGTCGTATCGCGACATTGTTGCACGCGATGGTCGAGATCCAATGACCCGTTAGCAGAATATGGAATCGGTGGGTTCAGGAGGGTAATGGATCCCAACGGCCTGGTATCATTAGCAGTCGAGATGACAGGCATCTTATCCGCATGGCTGTAATGGATCGTGCAGCCACGTCTCGACCCCTGAGTCAACAGATGGGGACGTTTCCAAGACAACAACCATCTGCACGTTCAGTTCGATGACGTTTGCAGCAGCATGGACTATCAGCTCGAAAACCCTGGCTGCGGTTACCCTTGACGCTGCATCACAGACAGGAGCGCCTTTGATGGTGTATTCAACGACGAATCTGGGTGCACGAATGGCAAAATGTCATTTTTTCGTATGAATCCAGGTTCTGTTTACAGCGCCATGATGGTCGCATCCGTGTTTGGCGACATCGCGGTGAACGCATATTGGAAGCGTGTATTCGTCATCGCCATACTGGCGTATCCCCCGGCGTGATGACATGGGATGCCATTGGTTACACGTCTCGGTCACCTCTTGTTCGCATTGACGGCACTTTGAACAATGGACGTTACATTTCAGATGTGTTACGACCCGTGGCTCTACCCTTCATTTGATCCCTGTGAAACCCTACATTTCAGCAGGATAATGCACGACCGCATGTTGCAGGTCCTGTACGGGCCTTACTGGATACAGAAAATGTTCGACTGCTGCCCTGGCCAGCACATTCTCCAGATCTCTCACCAACTGAAAACGTCTGGTCAATGGTGGCCGAGCAACTCGCTCGTCACAATACGCCAGTCACTACTCTTGATGAACTGTAGTATCGTGTTGAAGCTGCATGTGCAGCTGTACCTGTACACGCCATCCAAGCTGTGTTTGACTCAATGCCCAGGCCTATCAAGGCCGTTATTACGGCGAGAGGTGGTTGTTCTCGGTACGGATTTCTCAGGATCCATGCACCCAAATTGCGTGAAAATGTAATCTCATGTCAGTTCTAGTACAATATATTTCTCCTATGAATATCCGTTTATCATTCTGCATTTCTTCTTGGTGTAGGAATTTTTATGGCCAGTAGTGTAAGGCCCATGGTGATTGGAACCAGAACCGCAAAATGCATTTTGTTGCTGTGTTTTCCCATCTCGACCTGATGGTCAGTGGGTAGTGTACGAATGGGTTAATTGCACCTAGCCAGCAACTACATTACAAACTTTCAGCTTGCTGCCGCAGAAACTTTTAGTTTCGATGCCTGTGATTAAAATCCACCCTCTCTGTCAATCTTAATTTTTAGGGTAAATTGTCCTCTTTGTAATTATCATAGAAATTTGCTAAAACCGAGAGAAAATCTGCGATTTCTTAAGCAATTCTAGAAAGTTCTTGTGAAAATTCTGTGTCGAAACAGATAGCCTCTCCCTACACCCAGTTTAATTTACCGCTGTGTAACACTTCTGACACTAAATGTAACTGGGTTTTCTCTTTTGATGCTAGTCAATTGTCAGGACGAGCATTACTGCAAAGGGCATTTGATTCTAAAGCATTATGTCAGAGTGAAAAACACTAAATAAATTACTTTTTCTGTCTTAATAATATTTGGGCAGGGTGGGTTCTTCCTTGGCTCGGGTATGATGTAGAACGAAACAGCATTTTTACATAAGATAGCATTTATTGAAGATTTGTACAACGGTTTTCTTACTGGATTGTTCTGGCTGGGAGGGCGGTAGCTGTGTCGTTTGCGAAGCCTTCTGCTGCGGCAGCGGCGGCGTCTGATTACGCGTGGCGGTATGTATCTCGTGTCGCCGTCTCGCCCAGTTTACTGGAGACGCGCCTCGTGAGGTGGCCCGTTTAATTATTGAGAACGAATTCGTGAATCGGACGGTGATACCTTGGATGTGGCGTCCCAGTGTTTCTCTTCTGTAAGCGGCCGCGTGTGCTGTGCGTCGGCCAGAGGAGCGGCGCGGCGGGGGAAGGCCAGTGTCCCGGACTCGAACAACGGACTCCCGCTTGCCAGTCTTCGGCTGTCAGATCTTCATCCCAGCTCACAGGTGACTGCTGATGTGAGGCCGTCTCCTTCCCGTCCTCACGAGTCACCCGGGTACGTAAAAATCAGACTTCAAATACCTTTTACTCTTGTCTTCTGGCGGCGAGGCTGCGGCTTGCTATTCCATCACAGCGGCGGACTTGGTGCTTCTGTGTACGATGTAGTCTCTTCCTGCATGACGGTCTTCAGCTCCAAAACTGAACCGAAAACTACTCCTGCTGTCGGGCCCACTGCGTCTCGCGTATTTATTCACTTCAGTTCACTGGAGGTGTACGACTTCACGGTCATTGCCTCTTCTGTGACGTTGAAAAGCTTCTCGAAGAATCTTCTTAACGTCGGTCATTGGCTCTTGGAATGTAGGCGAGGGCCTTTGATCACATGTGACAATTGAGAAACACGTGAGCCGGTCGGGCGATGCCCTGACGGCTGAATCGACAGCTTCCGCTTATGTGGGGAGGACGATGGCTTCTCCTGAATTTGCTGACTTGCAAGCGCCGGCTGTTGCCACGGCTGCTCTGACCGCTGTTTGCCAGTGTGTAATTCTTCTAAACTAAACTAAGTTTTTCATTTATTTACTAATTTCTACTTCACATTGATTTCACTAATTTATTTACCTACCTTAAGTACCACTCAACAGCTAGTAAGAGCATTTAGCTGCGTCGCCGGAAGCCCCGAGTATGTGAGTGACGGAAGGCGTGCGCAGGTCCGCGAGGAGGCGGCGGCGGCGGCGCGCGGGGCGGCGGACGCTGCTCAGGACGCGGCGCAGGAGGCGCGCAGGAGCCGCTCCTTCCTGCAGCAGCTGACGCACACCGCGCGCCTCGTCGCCCGGCTGCTGCTGCTGCGCGTGCTCACCAGGTGAAGGCCCTGGTGGAGGACCTCCTTCAGGCCATTGAGGCGAAGTTCACTACTTCTCATTGCCCTTCGGATACGTCACATTCCAGTGACGCTTGGCTTCCTACTCTGTCAAGAAAACCCTCTGATGTGTAGTACTTGTGCCGTCCAAGTTTCAGTACATCAGATTTTAAATGATGATTTCTTACACTACTGGCCATTAAAATTACTACCCCAAGAAGAATGCAGATGATAAACAGGTATTCATTGGACAAATATATTATACTAGAACTGACATGTGACTACATTTTCACGCAATTTGCGTACATAGATCCTGAGAAATCAGTGCCCAGAACTACCAATCCTGGCCGTAATAACGGCCTTGATAGGCCTGGGCATTGAGTCAAACAGAGCTTGGATGGCGTGTACAGGTACAGCTGCCCATGCAGCTTCGACGCGATACCACAGTTCATGAAGAGTAGTGACTGGCGTATTGTGACGAGCCAGTTGCTCGGCCACCGTTGACCAGACGTTTACAATTGGTGAGAGATCTGGAGAATGTGCTGGCCAGGGCAGCAGTCGAACATTTTCTGTATCCTGAAAGGCCCGCACAGGACCTGCAAAATGCGATCGTGCATTATCCTGCTGAAATGTAGGGTTACGCAGGGATCGAATGTAGGGTCGTAACACATCTGAAATGTAACGTCCACTGTTCAAAGTGCCGTCAATGCGAACAAGAGGTGACCGAGACGTGTAACCAATGGCACCCCATACCATCACGCCGGGTGATACGCCAGTACGGCGATGACGAATACACGCTTCTAATGTGCGTTCACCGCGATGTCGCCAAACACGGATGCGACCATCATGTTTCTGCAAACAGAACCTGGATTCATCCGAAAGAATGACGCTTTGCCATTCGTGCACCCAAGTTCGTCGTTGACTACACTATCGCAGGCGCTCCTCTCTTTGATGCAGCGTCAAGGATAACTGCAGCCGTGGTCTCCGAGCTGATAGTCCATGCTGCTGCAAATGTCGTCGAACTGTTCGTGGAGATGGTTGTTGTCTTGCCAACACCCCATCACTTGACTCATGGATCGAGACGTGGCTGCACGATCCGTTACAGCCATGCGTATAAGATGCCTGTCATCTCAACCGCTAGTGATACGAGTCCGTTGGGAACCAGCATGGCGTTCCGTATTACCCTCCTGAAGCCACCGATTCCATATTCTGCTATCAGTCATTGGATCTCGACCAATGCGAGCAGCAATGTCGCGATACGATAAACCGCAATCGCGATATGCTACAATCTGACTTTTATAAAAGTCGGAAACGTGATGGTACGCATTTCTCCTCCCTACACGAGGCATCTCAACAACGTTTCACCAGGCAACGCCGGTCAACTGCTGTTTGTGTATGAGAAATCGGTTGGAAACTTTCCTCATGTCAGCACGTTGTAGGTGTCGCCACCGGTGCCAACCTTGTGTGAATGCTCTGAAAAGCTAATCATTTGCATATCACAGCATTTTCTTCCCGTCGGTTAAATTTCGCGTCTGTAGCACGTCATCTTCGTGGTGTAGCAATTTTAATGGCCAGTAGTGTATATTTGGACAACAGGGCAGTAGCTGTTTTACCAACTGACATGTTTATTTTTCAGACAGTGAGATGAATGTGGTACGACTTTTTGTAATACAGTGAGATGACAAAACTTACTGGATACCTCCTAATATCGTGTTGAGTCTCTCTTTTTCCAGTGTAGTGCAGCATCTCGATCTGGCATGGGCTGAATAACTCGTTAGAAATATTGAGCGATGCTGCCTCTACATTCATCCATAATAGCGAAAGTGTAGCCAGTGTAGGATTTTGTTCACGAACTGTCCTCTCGATTCTGTCTCGTAAATGTTCGATGGGATTCATGTCGAGCGATCCTGGGGAGCCAAATCATCCGCTCGAATTGTCCAAAATGTTGTTCAAACCAATCGCGACACAGCTGTGGCCCGCTGACATGACACATTGTCATCCGTAATAATTCTATCGTTCTTTGGAAACTTGAAGCCATGAATGGCTTCAAATGGTCTCTAACTAGCCGAGCGTAACCATTCCCAATCAATGATAGGTTCAGATGGACCGGAAGACTCAGTCCATTCCATGCAAACACAGCCCACACCATTATGGAGCCACCACAGTACCTTGCACAGTACCTTGTTATAGCTTATGTCTGTGGCTTCGTGAGTCACACTCGAACCTTACCATCGGCTCTGACCAACTGAAATCGCGACTCATCTGACCAGGACACAGTTTTCCAGTCGTCTATGGTCCAATCGATATGGTCACGAGCTCAGGAGAAGCGCTGTAGGTGATGTAGTGGTGTTAGCAAAGGCACTCGCGTCGGTCGTCTGCTGGGGGTTGGGTTGTATGGGGAAGGAGACCAGACAGCGAGGTCATAGGTCTCATCGGATTAGGGAAGGAAAGGGAAGGATGTCGGCCGTGCCCTTTCAAAGGAACCATCCCGGCATTTGCCTGGTGCGATTTAGGGAAATCACGGAAAGCCTAAATCAGGATGGCCGGACGCGGGATTGAACCGTCGTCCTCCCGAATGCTAGTCCAGTGTCTAACCACTGCGCCACCTCGCTCGGTGGTCGTCTGCTGCCATAGCCCATTAAAGTCAAATTACGCCACATTGCCTTAATGGATACATTCGTCGTACATCCCACATTGATTTCTGCAGTTATTTCTCGCAGTGTGGTTTGTCTGTTAGCACTGACAGCTTTACGCAAACGCCAGTGCGCTCTGTCGTTAAGTGAAGCGCGTCCGCCACAGCGTTGTTCTTGGTGAGAGGTAATTCCTGAACTCTGGTAGCCTCGACATACTCTTGACATTGTGGATCTCGGAATGTTGAATTCCCTAACTATTCCTGAAATGGAACGTCCCAAGCATCTAGTTCCAGCTACCATTCTGCGTTCAAAGTCTGTTAACTCCCATCGCGCAGCCATAATCACTTGTACCTGAGTACAAGTGACACTCCGCCAATTTACTGCCCTTTTATACGGTGTGCACACGATACCACCACCATCTGTATATGTGTCTATCGCTATCCCACAACTTTTCTCACCTCACTGTATGTCTAACTTGTTTCTAAAACTGTAAGAGGGAAGATTTTATTCTGTTATCAGGGTGGCTGCCATTTCTTCTTCTTTTTATTAATTTTTTAAAAGTAATTTACCAGTCACTCTTTTCTGAGTTATTTAGAACCTAGAACTGCAGCTTTATCTGTTGTAGTGTTGTACAATTTCGGTCTTACAAAGGGGCGACATGGCAATCGAATTCTTCTATTTTGTTATATTTATGGTATGTGAAGTTCAAAGCTGAAATATCAATCACCTAAATCAGTTCGATGCAACGAGTCACCTATGGGCCTTTAGCTAAGCAATGATAGGTACTGAGTCGAAACACTTCGATTAACTACATATACCATGACACCCAAGAAGGCGAACCGCAACAAACTCGCCTTCGAAAATCAAAGCAGCCGATAGAAATTTTCGCCCATGAAAGAAAAGGTAACTGTGGTTTCACGACAGTTATCTCTTCAACTGAAATTTAACTTTGCTGATATCTATGGATCACAACTTCAGTTTTGCGAAACTGGAAAATTACTGAAAATGACGACTGTATTCTTCACTCATCCGATCCCATGCCAAGGGCAAGTTTCTGCTAGGCAAGTAGTTTCATCTCCAGGTTTTTTATTTTATTTTATTTTCCAAGTTCAGAGCCGCTCCCCATAATGTTTAACATCTCTCCCTTTCTGCCAACCAGTGCTATGGATTCAGCTTAATGGACTTATGCCTCAGTTATAGTACCTGCCCCCCCCCCCCCCCACCCCCGCCCCACCACCTGATTCTGCCCTATTCCTTTGATTGCAATATGTTGGCTGTTTCAAAAATATTCATCCAATGTCACAAGACTATTTCTTGTACATGAATCACACAGAAACTGGGGTAAATTGTAACATTCAAGTAGTACTGCAAAGTATTATTTTGTAAACAATCATTCGATTTTACAAAGATATAACTCTTAGATCTTATACATTCTTGGGTTACTTTTTACAGTTACGTTCAGGATAAAAGTTTTAATTTACCTTTCACAAATGTTCAATTTGCCCTCCAGTGAAAGCACAGCAGAAAATCCACATGATAGTCAAACTCGTCTCATAATTTTGCGAACATGTCACGAGGTAACTCCATTCACTGCTTCTGCTTTGTGACACTGTGGAAGCAGAGGTACATAGAAGAAGTCTATCAAATACCAATAATTATACACTAATCGTCATCAAAACAGCTGCAGCCCGATCGACCAGGCAGATTTCGATCGTTGTTGGCAGGCAGTTACATGGTACCACACATACGAAATGATTAGACTTTTAACTTTGAAGGACCAACATTTACTGCGCTACAAGGCCACAAAATGAACATGTTTGCATAGTGTCAGGCTCTCATGGTTGTGAATGCAAGCGTCCAGATGTAGCGGCACGGAGTTATGTAAGTCTAGGATGTATTCCTGTGATATTCCATCCCATGCAGCTGCAAGACACGATCAGGAGGTGGCAGCAGTGTGAGGATGGCCGTTGTCCTCTTGAATTGGGGCATGGGCGTGGTTGTCCACAAACAGCAGAGCCTTCGGTTGCAGGACCTCCACCACGTATGTAATGTTTCTCATTACAGCGTCTGATCCCCTCTGTATAGAGCAGAGGCCTCGAATGCAATCAACAGCACGTGACTGAAAAATAATATAAGTACTTTTGAGCACTAAATTAATTATAGGCGTTGACTTGACGTTACGCTGGTATGTTTTGCACACGGTACAGCGGCATTACATCGACGTTATGTATGTATGACGCATGTTGTGCCGGTGTTATGCCAGCGTATCCATTTACCAATTATACGCCAATAAAAGCAATATATAGATTTGGCATCCTACCAGTTTGTCTGCTGTACAACCGACTCAACTAATATCTTGCAGACTATGTTAATGATGTCGTTATCTTGTATTGACAAGGCATCTTATCACGCCATTTGTTCTTTTTATCTCTGCTTCTCACTATGGCGCACATGGATGCTAGCGGTTCAGCAGTCATTAATGCGGAGCACTCAAATATTTAATGCAAATGCCCATCGACAAAAATTGATTTATTTATGCATCTGCCAACAGTTTTTTTGGCTGGTACATCTGCATTTTTGGTCCTTTCTACCGATTTCACCAATTTCCGATTTGGCAACCTACCAAACTGCCAAATTTGCCAGTTTCCAGATTTGGTCTCACTTGACTTACATTTTATACAGCATATGTCATGATGTTTTTGTATTTATACTGACATATCTTACTGCAGGGTATATACAATGTAAGTGTAGTGTATGAACATTGTATACATGGTGTATTTGTGATAGAATTGTAGCGTAATTTTGGTGTAATTGCGGCGCTCTGACGCAAATTTATTAATTATGCAGACCGTTACCAAATTCTAGATTTGACATCCTTCCAAATTGCCCGTTATTTTTACCAGTTTGCCTGTTGTACAGCCAATAAAACCGATTTCTGTATTTGCTGCCACTTGACTAAGATTTTGCAGACTATGTTTTGATGTCTTTATAACATTATTTTGTATTGTCAAAGTATCTTACCCCACTATTTTTTTTTTTACTCTGGTTCTCACTGTAGCGGCTGATCCCCTCACTACAGAGCAGAGGTCTTCAACAGAGAGCAACAGTGCGTGACTGATGAATAAAACAAGTACTTTTGAGCACTAAATTAATTATGTGTTTTGATGTGACATTATGTCAGTGAGTGTGAAATGCAAGTTGCTGACGTTACACTGCCGTGAGACTTTTGTGACGCATGTGCGTAACACGTGTATGACATCGGCAGATCGTTTGGATACTTTTGGGCAAAAAAAATCGTTATAACTAATACCCGAGCTCTGAGCTACAATGGAAAGAATATTGCTCTGAAGTAATGGAGGTTGTTCATCCTCGAAGTACCGGCCGGAGTGGCCAAGCGGTTCTAGGCGCTACAGTCTGGAACCGCGCGACCGCTACAATCGCAGGTTCGAATCCTGCCTCGGGCATGGATGTGTGTGATGTCCTTAGGTTGGTTAGGTTTAAGTAGTTCTAATTTATAGGGGACTGATGACCTCAGAAGTTAAGTCCCATAGTGCTCAGAGCCATTTTTTGAATGGAAAATTAATATTACAATTCTCATGTACAAAAAAAGGAGATAAGAATGACACATCCAACTACAGGGCTATAAATATACTTGGTTCATTCTATAAACTTATAAAAAATAATAGGAAATGAAATAAAAAACATTAAAACCCTTGCAGAGGCGCAGTAGGGTTTTAGGTCCGGTAGGCCGTGCGCAAAGCAGATTCCATTCTTAGACGCGTCGTAGATAAGTGCATCGAATACAACAGCCCAGCTTATCTTTGTTTTATTCATCTACAGATGGCTTTAGATAGGATTCAATTGACAGATGTGTTAAACAAGCTCTGCTGTCGGCGGATTCCTTCCAACTAATAAAAGCAAATGAAGACATTTATACCACCATAGACATCCAGGGGTAAATTGGTGTCGGGTTAACAAGCTATGTAGCAGTTAGTAGTGATTTTGGACTAAGTGACTCTTTAAGCCCATCACTTTGTAATATAGTCCGCCCTGATGGCTGAGTGGCCAGCGCGGCGGTCTGTCACGCCAAGGGGCCCGGGTTCGAATCCCAGCTGAGTCGGAGATTTTCTCCACTAAGGGAGTGGGTGTTGTGTTGTCCTTATCGTTTCATCATCATCAGTGGAAGTCAACGGGAAACCACCACTGGATTCATTCCCTAGACGCCCATGCGGTGGACCCCTCTGACGAGGCTTCCCCATGACAAGACCTGTCGTAGGGCGGACCACAAAATCTTTTTTTTTTGTAATATAGTCGCAGACGAGGTGATAAAGAAGGTGTTGATTGGAAGTGGTTATAGAATGGAGGTGGTTATAGAATGGAGGACGAATAAATAAAAATCATTTGTTGTGCTGACGATGCAGATCTGCCGGAAAACAAGGAAAATTTTACATATATTTAACGTGGCAGTCAGAAACCTAAATATGACCATAACCACTTAAAAAACCATCCTCGAAGTGCAGGCAGCAACTGACTACATTCTTGCAATAGAATTAAAATTGTTTGATGGTTATGTATCTGAACTTGGTTGCAGTTATCAGACAGCATGATGACGTCGACGAGATAGGGAGCAGTGGGCATGGGTGGTGGGGAGACCGGGGGGGGGGGGGGGGGCAGATGTGGGGTTGGGAGCTGGTGTGCTCTTCACAGGGCAGTGAGACGATGGTATCAGAATTCCAGGAACGATGATGTCATGACCTTGACGCACGTGTCCGGAATACGATGGTGTCAGAATTTCTGGAATGACATCTACGTCGGGGTCGAGATTATCTTGTATGTCTAGTGTCTACTGACCCTCTACTTTTAGGCGATCAGTGTGTCTCAGTCAACTTTCTGTGGTTTGTCAGCTCTACCTGTGAACTCACGGAGACTGTCAGATTTGTTGTCTGCAGCAGCTATGGTGAGCCTGTGAATGAGCACCTCAAACCACCTGGCATGTTGTTTGCAGGCTGTCAGTCCGTAAGTCCATCCATGTGAACAGGGGCCTCACGCAAACGACTGAAAAGTATCCTGTGTTAAACATAGGTTGTAATTTATAGAATTCTTTGCCATTATAGAGACTCATTGTTTCCAACCTATTTTATTCTCCGAATATTAGCTGCCAGAACAGGAAATTGATGTATGTTGAAACATAAACGCTTCCAGTAAAATTCGCTGCTGGGACTCTTATGACAGCTCGCAAGGGGCACTTCCCTGCCCACTGGATATGACTCCCACATTGGTGAGCAGTGGCGGTATGCAAGACCAGTAGACTTCTTACACTTTAGGAGGCTTAGTGCCATACTCTCGACGAAAATCGCGCCGCACAGTTGTAACTGAATTGCACATGTTGAAACAGAGAATGTGAAATTCATTTTGCTGCCATGTTTTCGCCATCTCGACTCGGTGCATACTGGGTAGTATATGAATGGGTTAACTGCGTGTAGCACGCCCTCTCTAACAACCGCATTACCGGTAACCTTAAACTACCTCCCACGTAAAATTTTATTTTCGGTGCCTGGTCAAAATTTATCCTCAGTGTCAGTCTTCTTACTTTTAGGGTAATTTGTCATCTTTGTAATTATCACAGCCGGCCGAGGTGGCCGAGCGGTTCTAGGCGCTACAGTCTGGAACCGCACGACCACTACGGTCGCAGGTTCGAATCCTGCCTCGGGTATGGATGTGTGTGATGTCCTTATGTTAGTTAGGTTTAAGTAGTTCTAAGTTCTAGGGGAATGATGACCTCAGAAGTTAAGTCCCATAGTGCTCAGAGCCATTTGAACCAAGCCAATTATCACAGAAATTTCCTAATACCATGAGAAAATCTCCAGTCCTTTAAGCAGTACCAGAAAGTTCTTGTGAAAATACTGTGTCAAAACTCATTACCTCTCCCAACAGCTGAAACACATTTTCGTTTGGAAGCGCCACACCAAACCAAGTCTAAATATGCTTACAATTGAGATCATCCTCACCACACTACCCATCGAGAAAATCTGCCTCTCGATCCCATGACGAGTAAAATCGCTTCTCAACTATGGTGGCCTCATGCATCGCACTTAATATAAGTAAAACCAGTGACTATATTAGAATCTGTACACAATAAGTTGCTACTATGAAAAATCACCTCATATGAAATCGGAAAACGTTCCTTAAAAATGGTAGTAGTTCAACATTTTCGTTTATGCCCCAGAGATGTTGGCATGAATTTGCAGTGCACAGAACTACCATGAGCGTTACTTGGCGGACGTGCGCTGGGACAACTGGCGGGTGACAGCCTACTTCCGGTTGGTGGACGCACGCCGGCGCGCCAAGGGGCGCCATCCGCTGCTGCCTCTGCGACCCGTGGAGAAGACACGCATGCACCCTCGCTCCAGTCCACAGCTTGTAAGCATGAGTACAGAACGGTTTTTTGAACCATGACTTTGTAAGATACTGATAGACGTTGGGCCTGTACTACTTGAATAAGGAATTCTGCAGTAGTCTTTACTGAATGCTTTGTATACTCCACTTTGCTTTGTGTTGCATATTGCTGATTATTTTCTTTTTTTATTTTGGAATTAGTGAAGATACGAATCCTGGCCGATCACAGAGTCCGATTCCTACGACATCACGAAGGATTAGCATCCATATGACATTCAAAGTTCTACATCAAATTACGAATTTCATGGATTGAGTACACGATGTAAACAGTAGTGCCAAATAATATTACGCTACAGTATGGGAGGGATATGATACAACATACCTACACTTTACTAAATACATGACACTAAAAAATTCCCTCATCCGTAGCCTATAAAGGTATACAACAGAACTTGCTAGAGGCAAACTACTGAGATGGCATAATCGTGCATTAAAAATGCAACGGATGAGACTATTACGGACAGAAACTGGTCTTCTACAAATTGTTAACATTCCAGTATGGGATGGAGCTTGAATCGGTGTTTTTTTTTCTGGAATACACTCTAGAGTAACGGTTTCATGCTGCTCATGACTTAATTTATGCTTCTTCAGAGATGTTTCACTCATTATTAAATGATGTGCTACTCCAATCATTATCCTAAAAATTCGAAGGAACGTCTATAAAGACTCATATCTAATGATAAGTGTAAAATTGTTGCCGACAAATTTTCAGATTTATCATACTACATACGTCAAACATTCACTTCTCTCAGAGATCATTTATCATATATTCTGTAATCTTGCAGCTAAGGAACACTAAGGGAGATATTTTAATACACGTTTTTAACACCAGACTCTTGCAGTGGGGAGGGGGTGGGGGTGGGAGAGAGAGTCCATGACACATTTGAATGTCAAAGGGTTGGATTTCCGATAAGATATGAATCAGGTGTTTGAAATTATAAGGAAAAAAATCAGCAAATTTTTGTCGAAACCAGTTGCTTCGTACTGAAAACAATGAATTTCGTATCGAAATCGATTCGTATAATAGATTCTTTCAAGATATCTGATGGTATTATCGCTTACTGAGAAGCAAACAAAATTGTGTCAATTTACACCATACATGGCTCAGCAAAATTATAACAAACTACTCTGCAGTTGACATTTACTTGGGTGGCGCAGGATTCGCAGACTTTTTCTCAACTATTTCACTCTTGAATAGCACACGGGCAAAAATTGAACAAAGAGTATATTAAAATACCTAACTCGTTCTGTGTGAGCTGGTTACATCAGTAGATTTCACTCACATACGATAGTCCCACCTACTCACAAGCTGCTGAATCCAGTCAGAAATCTCACCCAAAGAGCATCGTTTTGTTTGCTAAATGAGCCAGTACAATCAAGCAAATCGTTTACTGAATACTATGTAAGTCACAAAAATGTTTTTGCGTTGTTATACGGATTTTCACCCATTATACTTGCCCCCCAGTATGTACAGACGCTGTTTATATACAGTCAGGTTTCTTATCATAATACAGAAATATGATCGCAGATTTCTGATCGTGAACAAAAAGTTCATTTGATCTTTGTACTACGGTAAACAACGATATTTCCACACGGAAATTGTGTATGTTGGTTCGTCAAAAATCTTCTCTTGGTTCTGCTAAAACCAATATCGAAGTCATCCGTATATTATAGTGATCTTCCAGGCTAAGAGGACTCCCAGTGTTAAAAACTGGTTGGAATCATCGTTCATAAATATACACCACGAAATTTTCTCCATCAGTGTGCGTTTTGGTGTGTAGAGTAACACTACACACACAAAAAACACCAAATGTTGCTTGTTGTAATACACATTCTGAGGTGTGAGGTTGATCTGTTATTCTGTTATTCTGCGCAACGGATTAATCTGAGATGTACCCTTTACCCTGTGGCTCCTGCAAGATGCAATTTCTAAAGAGAAATGTCTCAAAAACTTTCAGCAATAAATATCTTCTGGAGTCGTCCGCTGTAAGGAAATGATACAAAAATTCACAAAATTTCTTACGTAACTAGTGGGATCTTGAGCACTGGAGTAGTGCTAGTTAGTGTAAGAAAAACATGAAACTAACGAAAGTTATTATTTATTTTGCAAAAATTCTGAGAAATCACAATGGCACTTTTAGTTATGAATTGAACAAGTTATATCCTGGTTCTTTTCGGAATGTGAAGTTACCTCTCAAGGATAGGATTCGCTAATGAAATTTCTATACAAAGTTTAAGATGGTTGTTGGCTTGGCAGAATGGCTGAGAGGCGCGCCTACTCAACTTGAATAATTATCCTTTAGAATGTTGCTAGGTACGGTCGAGGCTGTCGCGTGTCAAATGCAGTGAAGTGTACTGTTGTGGAGGAAATATGGGGCTTGCAATAGCTGTAGCGCACAATACCATAAGCTGCGATGACTGCTGTCTGCGCCGCTCGCTGCTGACAAATAAGATAACTCTCGTTCTATCTGGATTGACCTTCACCAATCAAACTCTCCCTATGCCTTGATGAAGTCAAGGATTCCTATTCGCCCCTAGTCTAACTATTGGCGTGGTACACCGGTCAGATAACCAGTCCACCGCGATACCACTCAAAATTCGCTCACAGGCGTTTAACTATAACTCTGTCCGTTCACACCGCACAATAAGTGTGTCGTCAGAAATATCGTCTGCCAATCAGCATTGCTCTTCTAAAACGGGAGAATGACGTTTCGTTTAAGGCGACCAATCGATAAACCTGTAGCATTGGCGTTTGGCTTTTGCTGTCTCCCTGTGAAAAATCTCTGAAACTGCGTGCCTAAAACATTTAAATAATATTTTATGTTTTGAAGAAGACGTTATTACTAACGTTGAAACCTCGGTAAATGATGAAGTTAAATTCTTGTATAAACAATATCAGTTGCTGTCGCTGCATAAAAATGTTAAAAATTATGCATCAAATGTGTGCTGAGCCCATGCCTTACTGATGAATCAGGAAATTCAATTTTAGAATGAGCTTTTGGGCAAAAGGAAATTCAGCATCTGTGGACTGAGCTGTTCCAAGGCCGCTGAGATGTTCCTTGGTTTATGGAGGCAAGAAAAGAGCTACTGGTATGGGGTGCTGGGTGGGATGGGGGCCACTGAGTGAGATAATGCAGTCCCGCTCAAGGTCACCCGCCTAGCGAGCAACCAAGTTATAATTGAACTTAGTTTTTAATCTCTTTTTAAAAAAAAATCTCACGGGATAGATAAGGATGGTTCTCGGGTAGGACAAACTTCATTGTCTATAATACAACATACAATCACCAGTTTCCATTACCAATCTTGGCCCAGACAAAAATATACTTATCGGCATTCAATTTCTTCTTTCTTCGGGTAGTCAAAGTAAATGGCATACTAGGAACAACTGTACCATAAGGCTGCTTAGCCAAAAGTCCTGTTGTCTCTGCTATACTCCATGTCTTCCAAGTTAAAATATTTCCATCTGGAAAGGCTTCAAGGCCACCATAATCTGCATGGTTCCCCCATACAATGGCCAGGGTTAGCCATGTACTACCTCCAAAAACTGCTTGTACATGACATGTAAAGTTCAAATGGAGTCCTCTAAAAACATTGGGACCTCCAATCAACTGTTGTTTATTAAACTGTCCAGCCAAATCAATGTCAAGGCATTGTTTGAACATAGATGTTGTAAAAAATCATTACTCTCCATATAAGTGAGGTAACGAGAATAGTACAAATGACGTATCTTACATCAGACAACTCAAAAACAAAAAAGTTTTTACTAAAAAATAACGGAACAAGCGTCCTCTGTCAGTGTCACTGACAACTATGGCGATGTAAATTAGAACTAATTAGACCACTTATCGGCAGTCAGTAACGCTGTTCAGCGAAAAATATGCAATGGTCACTTTTCCCGAACTGGACACATTACCACACATTCCCATATTGATCTTACTATTAATTAGTAATCTACATGAAGTAGTATGTTTTATTAATTAATAACAGTAACTGAACAATGAGACACAACCACAAAGGTTTACTAAAGTATATGAATTTAATTTTTCTTTTACTCATGGCATTGTATGATAACAGCCTAAATTTGATTTCATATTACTTGCTACAAACATGTATCACATTTGAATATGACCATTTCTATAAAGTACTTCCGTTTGACATTTATGCCATAGCAACTGATCGGTACGACTTGCACTCACTCGTGAGTTGTCAGCATTGGAAGAGAAACTTCTGTTCATCCCCCAGTGGCCCTGCTACGTACCACTCTAACCCTGAGGTAGGTGGCAAAGTATACTTAACTCACGGCCGAATTCACCAACGTCATTTAAAATTAAGCACATCTTAACATATTATGGTCTCTGTAGGTATATTTGTTTGTTATATTGAGCAACAGTAATATGCTCGACATTTCTGGAATCTGCTGTTAGTAGCAAGAAGCATGTTACGAGAGTGGTTTGAAAAATTCTCGGAACAGAATAGAAAAAAGTAGTTACATCACTGAAACTTTTTTTATTTTTCAATAAATGTAGATTAATCCACTTGGTCCAACGATGTTTTCCCTGTAGATTAAACCACTTGGTCCAATGATGTTCCAGTGCCTTGAACCCATGTCGAACATGAATTTCCTCCAGGCTTGCAAAATAGTCGTCAACTTCAGCTATCAATTCTACATTTGAAGTGAAGCTTCGTCCACAAAGAAAAATTTTCAGTTTCGGGAAGAGAAGGAAGTCTGAGGGAGCCATATCACACGGTCTTGATGGAAGATGACTTTCTTCGCCACTTTAGCGTATCTTTTGTTGCAATTTATCCAGGAGGTTAGCATAGTATTCTACAGTAATTGCTCACCCAGCAGGGAGATTATCTACTAACAGAACCCGCTTCGCATCCCAGAACACTGATACCATGACCTTTCTCGCTGCATGATCTGTTTCTGCTTTCTTTGGTGGCGGAGAATCAGCAAGTTTCCACTGCTTTGGCTGTTGTTTCGTCTCTGGGGTATAGTAGTGTACCCAGGTTTCATCTGTGGTCACAAACCGGTGCAAAAAATCTTGCTTGTTTCTCCTAAAATGGGCCAAATATTGTTCTGATATGTCCATTCTCATGCGTTTTTGGTCCACCGTCAAGAGTTGTGCCACCCATCTTGCAGATAATTATTTCATTTCTAATTCTTCAGTTAAAATGTGATATACCCCATCAGATGACGTCTGGTAAGCATGAGCAATTTCATGCACTTTCAATTGGCGATCCTCCATGATCATTTTGTGCACTTTTGCAATGATTTCTAGACTAGTGACACATCTTGGCTGACCACTGCACGGATCATCATCTAATCTCTCCAGACCAAATTTAAATTCATTTGTCCACTTGGCAACAGTTGAATATGAAGGAGCAGAGTCCCCCAGTGTATTCTGGAAAACGTCATGAATGTCGTTTGCTTTCATACGTTATTTTACGAAGTAGTTAATCACTGCTCGAGTCTCGATTTTTTCTATCTTCGCAAATCATTACGTGAGAATAACAATGGAGCCACGTCACCACCACAGCTCTCTTCCAAGAGCACTGACCTGGCATGTATTTACATGCAACAGTCCAATGAATATCATGGAAACAACTCGTTGCGCTAGCGCTGACCTCTCGTGGTGATTCCGAGAACCGCTGACTGCACGAACACTTGATTCGGGGCGAATGCAGCCCGTGGGGCGCAATTTGACGATCACTGCGTTAAGTGCACGGCTTCCAGGCAAAAATCAATGGATTACTCAATTTTATGGCCAAAGTACATCTTTTCAATGTCAGTTAAATCTGTTTCAAACCCAAATGAAATCAGGCAATGATGTCCATTCTCCTAATTAAAAGTTTAAAGCAAAGTTCAAGAGTATGTAGTACGCCCTATGTAATAGAAAATGGAACACAACATGTCATTCTCAATGGAGAGCAGGCTTCAGACGTAAATGTGACATCGAACGTACCTCAATGGAGTGCTTTAGAGATCCATTACTTTTCACAATATGTATAAATGACATAGTGGACAACATCGGAAACTCCGCGAGATTATTCACAAATGGTGATGCTGCTTACAGAGAAGTCGCAACGCCACGTAACTGTAGCGAAATGCAAGACCTGCAGAGGATCAATGCTTGTTTCAGGGAGTGGCAACTGACCCTCGTCATAAACAGATGTTACGCACTGTGTTTACCTAGATAAAAAGACACTTTATTATTTTATAAGCAATTGCAGAATAATCACTAGAAGCAGTAATTTCCATAAAATATCAAGCAATGCATACAGGACGATTTAAAATGGAATGTCCACATAAAATTAATCGCAGGAAAGGCATATGCCAGACTGAGTTTCACTGGGAGAACCCTCCATCAACAGAGGAGGTAGCTTATAAAACCTTGCATATCGCTCATCAGTATGGGATGCTTACCAGATAGGATTCGAACGGGAAATAAAGAAGAACCAATGAAGAGCAGCGCATTTCATTACAGGTTATTTTAGTCAGCGCGAAAAGAGTCACAGAGGTGATGAAATGAAATGATCATATGACATTGTTGGCCGGGAGACCCCATTCGGCGGAGTTCGGCCGCCGTATTGCAAGTCCAAAAGTTTACGTCACTTCGGTGACTTGAGAGTCAATGATAATGAAAATGGTCATGAAGGACACACGACACCCAGTCTCCTGCCGGAAATCGAACCAGGGCCCCCTGCGAGGTAGGCGGTAACGCTTCCAATTTTTTTTTTTAATCTCATTTTGCTTTTTTTTCGTTCGTTGCATCTGCTCGGGGCGGACGTCGCTTGACACCTGTCTCAGTTCGTCGTTGATCCATTAACTCAGTTTTTTTATTACAGAGGGGAGCTAACCTTCTGACCGAACACGCTGAGTTACTGTGCCGGCATCGCTACGCTACAGAGGTGGACACAGAGATGGTAATCATCTAACCTGGGTGGCAGAAGCAGCGAGATAGGCGTTCCGCTTCACGGTCTGGTTTACTGCGTACGCTCCTAGCAGAGTCAACAAAAATATATTGCTTCGTCTTACGTGTATCTTGCGAAAAGACCATGAAGTTAAAATTAGGGAGATCCCAGCCTACAGGGAGGTTTACCGGGAATCGTTCTTCCCACGAATTATTTGCGACTGAAACAGGAAAAAGGGGAAGTGAAAGTGGTCTTCCGCCACACACCGCGGAATACAGATGTTAATATTGACGAAAAAGTTGGTAACCTGATATCAGCCTTTAAGCCTCGTTTCACTGATTTTCACAAGATAAAGCCATTGCTAGCCTTACCTAGCAATCTTTTTGCCGTTTTGCCACGAAGTGCATCAGAACCACTGCAATCGCTGTGTCGACAGAAACAATTATAAGCTGGTAAATAATGCATTAATATTAGCTAGCCTCTTTGGATCAACTTATGTATGTGAAGAAACTTTTTCCGTAACGAAGATTAACAAATCAAAAAATACGAACCATTAGACAAATGACAATTTAAAGTCAATTTTGCGCTTTTCTACTACAACAATCAAACTTCAAAGTATTTGCGAAATCAGTGGAGTGTCTTCCTTCAAAATAAATTGTGCAAATAATGTTTCAAGTACGTTGTTGTAGTTATATTTATTACATAAATTACTAAATAAGAATGAGTATCTGTGAAACAAAAGATGTGACCTTCTCTTACATAGTCACTATGAGGGGTTTACGGACCATGGTACTAGCAAGTTTGTACACCCCTGGTCTAATTATACCAGTCCAAGGTACAGGCGGACATTTTGTATTCTGCTTTGTCAACTTTGGAGGAGGACAGCAGTAATTTACGGAACTAAAGTGTCAACAAGACTTTGAATTAAATATTAACACACTTTTCCTTCATCAGGGGCTGTTGTTATTCAAGTTATTTGGGAAACTTATCTAATTTTGGTGAACGAATACTGTTTAACTGGTGTAAAACTTATTTGACGGCGATTAGTCAACAATTTTGCAATAACTGAATAGATGTAAGTTGCCTTTTATCATGTCGGATCAATTAATTTCATAAATCTGTGGTCTCAATCACAGTTTGAAAGTTTTCTTGGAGACAATGATAGCGAAAACGGTGATTTGATTTTTTCTTTACTTGGTAATAAGATTGTTTAAAATTGTCTCTGTTCTGTTATATTTAGTCTAATACAGTAGTCAGACGGAAAACAGTCTCTTGCAGCCACTTGATATTCTTTCATTGTAGGATGTTATGATGCCTAGAAGCTACGTGCAGAAATCAGAAAAACAAACATGGGATCCTGTTTCGATGGCACTGGCAACATTATCTGCTTAGGTATGGAAAATTGGTTACAATGTACACCTTCAGAAAAATGCATGTGGTTCCTATACATTACTTACTTTTTCACTAAAAAATATTTGATATGATACCTTGTAATACGTAGAATTTCTCGTTGACTGGCCACATTACATTCTTCCCACCCCCTCCCCCTCCCCCTGCTTTTGTGGCTCAAGGTGTCGCCCCACAATGCCATTATGTCGATATTGCCTCTTGAGCGAAAACGTTTGGCTAAAAAGTGCTAAGTCACATCACTCGTGTATACACTTTTTTAATTCAGAGATACTTCCGTTCGTTTCAATAAAGATGATTTTATTGTCATCAGTTAAATATAAAAAAACGTTCCAGCATTTAACCTGTGGCTTAGTTATCTTATTACCAAGTAAAGAAAAAATCAAATCACCGTTTTCGCTATCATTGTCTCCAAGAAAACTCAAACTGCGATTGAGACCACAGATTTATGAAATTAATTGTTGAAACTACAAATTTCATATCATGTTCAATACCTGTTTTCTCTGGGCAGAAAGTCTCCTGTTGGAGTTTAATTGTATCATATAATCAGCGTGCACTCTTAAATGTGTTTTACTAACTATACCGATCCAGAATTAGTTCCTTCCCTGGAAGGAGCACCATCAGTCGTAACACCTACTAACTTACGTGATGCAAATCAATGTTGAACACTGTTCCAAGGGCCCAGTGAACATATCACTACCCTTAGTTTGCCCTGATAATGATCTCATTCCAGTCAACTCTTCACATACTTCAAATTTGTGCGTTATCCCAGCGCAAATGCCAACATTTGGGGTGTGGAGGCTATGTCCATTGACTCATCGATAACCAGTGAAAAGTAAGCAAATTTTTCTTTGAGCAAGTTTTTGACTGGTCCTTTATGTTTGCCAGGATTTCAGTAATTCTGCTTTACACAGTCACAAATCTTTTTAGCAGCTACCCCAAAAAGCCGGCAACTTTCTCCTATAAGGCGAGATATTTCAAAACTTACTTCTATTGCAATTTCTGAGTCTTTAACAGGTTTTCTGAACATCGCTTGCTGACATACTAATTCTCGTTCCAAGGAAGAATTGTCTGTTTACGCAGTTCTTTTTGCAGTTCAGAAAATGTTATTATTATTATTTCGGTATTTTTATGTTCCGGCACTTGAGTTATCGTCATTCGCCTTCTTGCTTCCAATACAACGTTTTAAGCCTGAATTACAATCACTTAATTTTGTACATTCATTTTAATGCTCTTTTATTCATGATCGAACCAATCTTGTGACACACAACACATTCTGGAGACGGCAAGATGGAGTTGTTATACGGATGGGCCATGGACAGTCCGTCATGTCCAGTAGTCAAGCGAATTATGGCTACTGCTTCTCCTCTTGGTCCATCAGGCACTACCGAGTCGTCCATAGGTTTTTCCAGATCATTTCCTCACATCAACGTTTATTGGGTTGTTTTAATTCTTCTTGAAATGTGTTGTTAATAATGTATTTCACTGCAAAATACGATGTGTTAATTTTTCTATCTGTTTAATTTTTGTGCCCTTTTTGACCAAAAAATTCCATTGCGTTCAAGACACAGTGAGATGGTATCCACTGAACTGCAATTGTCTCGTTTATAGACAGTTAATTACTTCTTGGTCTTCTTCAACTTGACCTTTTTTTGGAACGTTTGTATTGATAACTGCCGATATTGTTGCTCTGGAATCACAAAATAAACTGCTTCGTTGAATGTGTATAAATACTTGTTTAGTTGACTTGGTGCAGTTCTGATGGCTGCAACCTGACTTTAAAAACTTGAGTGACTCCTTAAGTTGTTGTATTCCTTTGGGATAGCTAAAACACTTGTGCAAATAAGACAAATGATATTATTGAGCGATTGTACAAAGAAATATTTGTCGATGCAGTTATCCTGAAACTGCCGCTTCTCATCAAATAATCTGCGTTTCCTGCGTGCTCCTGCTTTACTCATTCCAAATGGGGCTGAATCTTCATAACAACGCCTATGAAGAGAAAACCAAAAATAATCCTACACAAAAAACACTGCATAAAATTTTCTTGTATTATTGTTGATGGGTGATCATGAAGTAAATACTTGAGGGTACACAGAAATACGTAAAATTGTCGTAAAAATTTCAACACACTAATGAGTAAGCTGAGGAAGCTCACCGATGTAAGGTGTTTACTGTGCGAGGGACATTCGGTAAGTAATGCACCACTTTTTTTGTCAGCCAGTTTAGTTTGAAAAAATGCAGAACTTGCTGTCGGACATCTTGGGACAATCTGTCTTCAGTCCCTAGTTTCATGAGGTCAGATAGGTGGCAGTACTATAAGAAGGCTTCAAAATGGCGTCTGTCACTGAAGTGTTGATACTGAGTTTCTTTTGGCGGAAAACCAGAGTATCGCAGATATTCATAGGCGCTTGCGCAGAACGTCTACAGTGACCTGGCAATGAACAAAAGCACGGTGATCGTTGGGCAAGGCTTCTGTCACCATCGCAACAAGGTTGTGCAAACCTGTCCGATCTCCTGCGTGCCAGCCAGCCGCACACAGCTGTGAATTCAGTAATGTTGGAACGTCCGGACACTCTCATTAGAGGTAACCGAAATATCACAATCAAACACCATGCTGCTCAACTGGATGTCTCAATTGGTAGTGCTGATAGATTAGTCCACCATTTGGGATAGGCCTGCTCAAAGGTGTGTGCCCACTAAGATCCTCGTCGCTTAAGACCGTAGAGAGCAATGAAAGAAAATCTGTACAGAGTTGCTTGTGCGTTACGAGGATGATTTTGCCAATTTTTTGTCGAACATCTTTACAAGCGATGAAACATGGGTTCGTCACTTTGAACCATAAAAAATGGCAAACCATGGCGTAGCGCCACGCCACCTCTCCCCCGAAGAAAAAGTTCAACACCCTCAGCCAGTAAAGTCATGGCGATGGTCTCATGGGACTCGGAAGGGGTTATACTGCTTGATGTCCTGCCTCATGGTGCAACAACCAACTTTGAAGCGTACCGTGTTATCCACAGGAAATTGAAGAAACGACTTCAGTGCGTTCGCCACCACAAAAATGCAAATGAACTTCTCCTTCCCCTGACAATGCAAGGCCTCACACAAGTCTGCGCACCTGACAGGAGCTCACAAAATTTCATTCAACTGTTCTTCCTCATCCACCCTACAGTCTGGATCAAACATCTTTCGTCTTTCATCAGTTTGGCCTAATGAAGGATGCATCCCATAGGAAGCAGTGCATGAATGATGGGGAGGTTATTGATGTAGCAAGACGTTGGCTCCGTCGTCGACCATTAGAATGGTACCATTCATGCATACAGGGCCTCCCAGTAAGGTGGTGTGAGGCCATCACACTGACCGGACAATATGTTGAAACACAGGGTTTTATAACTAGAAGAGTGGGGAATAATATGGTGTATTGGAATCCTGAATAAAACCAACCTGAAAAATGTATTGCATTACTTATTGAACACCCATCATAGAATACAAGAACTACTGACAACTGAACAATGTGTTACCCTGCTGACGCTCGTGTAGCCCTTGTTGTCCTTAGTTCATAAGAGCCCTGAGACAAGTTATTATTACGAGTTGGTATCCCCCTGTCCCAGTGCCACCTAGACTGGCGTGGCTCAAAAGAACTGAATTCTGCAACAACCTATGAGCAACTTTCTGGAAAGGAATGAACGATAATAAAAAAAAGTTCGCAAGAACGAATGGTGTGCAGACGAGCCAACATCAGATCAATGGCAGCCCACAGGTTACTCACTGTCTGTGCTTTCCTTATGTATACTGACACTCATGTGTGAAGTTTGTTTTGATACAGTATTTAACTCAACAAACCTTGTAATTAACGGATTTACCAAAAAATCAGATAGGACGATTGTACCGAATCGCAAGTCGCTTGGTATTGTTCCCACAGTACCATTTAATTTAGACACTTTATTAGTCATTCCTCAGTCTTGTCTTTGAGATTCGGTACAGTAATATGCTTTTCAAGCTTGGCATTGTTGTTGTTGTTGTGGTCTTCAGTCCAGAGAGTAGTTTGATGCAGTTCTCCATGCTACTCTACCCAGTGCAAGCTTCTTCATCTCCGAGAACTACTGCAACCTGCATCCTTCTGAATCTGCTTAGTGTAGTCATTTCTTGGTCTCCCTCTACGATTTTTACCCTCCACGCTGCCCTCCAATGCTAAATTTGTGATCCCTTGATGCCTCAGAACATGTCCTACCAACTGGTCCCTTCTTCTTGTCAAGTTGTGCCACAAACTCCTCTTCTCCCCAATTATATTCAATACCTCCTCATTAGTTATGTGATCTACCCATCTAATCTTCAGCATTCTTCTGTAGCACCATATTTCGAAAGCTTCTATTCTCTTCTTGTCCAAACTATTTGTCGTCCATGTTTCACTTCCATACACTCCATGCAAATACTTCCAGGAAAGACTTCCGGCCGGCCGAAGTGGCCGTGCGGTTAAAGGCGCTGCAGTCTGGA
The DNA here is from genome assembly GCF_021461385.2 of Schistocerca piceifrons. Lineage (NCBI taxonomy): Eukaryota > Metazoa > Arthropoda > Insecta > Orthoptera > Acrididae > Schistocerca > Schistocerca piceifrons. The sequence continues at coordinate 569,596,904 of NC_060138.1, forward strand.
ACCGCAAGACTGCTACGGTCGCAGGTTCGAATCCTGCCTCGGGCATGGATGTTTGTGATATCCTTAGGTTAGTTAGGTTTAACTAGTTCTAAGTTCTAGGGGACTAATGACCTCAGCAGTTGAGTCCCATAGTGTTCAGAGCCATTTGAACCATTTGAAAGACTTCCTGATACTTAAATCTATACTTGATGTTAACAAATCTCTCTTCTTCAGAGACGCTTTCCTTGCCATTTCCAGTCTACATTTTATATCCTCTCTACATCGGCTGTCATCAGTTATTTTGCTCCCCAGATAACAAAACCCGTCTACTACCTTAAGTGTCTCAATTTCTAATCTAATTCCCTCAGCATCACCCGACTTAATTAGACTACATTCCATTATCCTTGTTTTGCTTTTGTTGATGTTCATCTTAAATTCTCCTTTCAAGACACTGTCCATTCTGTTCAACTGCTCTTCCAGGTCCTTTACTGTCTCTGTCAGAATTACAATGTCATCAGCAAACCTCAAACTTGGCGTTAGTTGTTTTTAATTCAGCTTTAGGGCATTCCCTTGCTTGTTTAACTCTGCTTTTAATTTTATTTTTAACTCAGTACACATGCTCTCTGCGTTATTATTTAATTCAACAATTGTTTGTTTCGTGCTTCATCCAGAGACTTTGCAAAATTAATACCTTCAGCTTCTACACTCCCATTTAATTCAGTATTTAAATCAGTTTTATTTGCATCTATCTTAGCATTAAATTGTTCTGTAAAGGTTTTGAATAACTCTTCTACATGCTCATCCATGCTCCTAATCAGTATTGAGCTAAAGTGAGCGTGACAATAAATTTATAACTAATTTTGCTAACAATTTTCACAGTATGTTGCCAACGTTTTTGAACAAATAGTAAATTTTTGATTATTAAGACCCTCTCTTAATTATTCCACAATACACACACACCAATAGAAACAGCTTGAAGTAAATACAACTCACCAAACAATGCTTGTGTTATATTCTTCGACATTAGTGTATTCAATGGATTTAATGATCGTTCACTGACCACGCAATTCTTTTTAATGCGTTTTCATTGCAATGACTTGGTAATGACTTCTGCACTGCCCTAATCTGGGCTGTTGAGCCCGTTTCTAAGTACAACAATATATTTCGCTGAAATTTTTCTTCAGAACTGTTACTTTCTTTTTAAATCGTATTTACTTAATTCTTCTCATGCCAGTTTCTTCACTTTACAAGCACAGACGTATTCTGGGTCCTGTCACTACCATAAGGAAGTGTTCCCTCGTGTAACATGTGAATGTGCTGTGATAAAATTTTACGATCGCCATGAATTATTAATTCTGACATTCTACCTTTTGCTTCGACGCTCAGAATAACAATGCGCATATCTTCATCGCTGCATTTTTATTTCTGCATATTCCTTCTATTCTGGTAGTTTAAATTTTTACTCAGTTCTAGAACTCTACTAAATGGTTAAACCATTTCTGCAGAAATACTGAACTATTGACTCTTATTTACAACCAAGAAAGTCTTCATAATAACTCGTGCTAATACGTGGACTCTGTATGATGTTGCACAAATGTCTGCTCTAGAATATTAACAACATTCAGCTTCCTCTCTTGTTCTCTTGCTGTACCGCTAATGCTGATTATCTCTGGCTGAACAAACCACTACTACTCGTTGCTGTAAGGCGCATCTTCAATCCGGGGTGAGACTGCATGAAATAAACCACGCGGATCGGCAGCTACCGTAAAGTGTGATAAATCAGCTATCGCCGCACCAGAGTAGGAATACTTGTCCATCACACCATATTACATGCACAGACAAAGCGAAACTATCCAACAATAAGCAAGTCTAAACTCACTATTCCAACTTAGGCTGATCAGATTTCAAAGAGAAAAAACGTGGACGCCTGTGTTTATACTTCTTACTTAACTTCATTACTACACGTTTTCCTTTTTGTCAGTTATCGTGATTATGAAATCAATAATAGCACTATGACGATGCAGCAGCTGAAACACTCATAGGAAGGATACATCTTCATTTTGTGAAATGGAAAGGAAAGTGTTGGTACATTACACATAAATATAATTCTTTTCTTCAGAAATAAAATAGATTGTTATACGCTGTTTATTGTTATAGCCTGGATGCGTTTTCTGCAATGTTTATAGTCACTTACTATTTTAAACAGGGATAATTTGTTAATTCTAAAAGCTATGTAATATTTCTAATCAAAAAAAGATAAAATGGAAAATTTCATCCTTAAGATTTACCTTTGCTATATTTATCAGAAGAATGAGAAAGAAGATAATCATAAAATTCTCTGCAAGATGAACTGAAATGAATTTTTATAATAGCTGTCATTCATTCTTTAACGTTTCATTGATTGAACACTTCCACTTGGGTGTTTTCAACAGACACAATGGTTTCTGAGTTCCATATTCACATTTACTGTTTGCTAACAATAGTAGTGGTAACTTTGTCCTCACAGCTGATCATCCGCCAGCTTTCATTTCTAAGTGTTGTCAGTTGTCCCAAAAATCGGTAGACTTGAAGTTTTGTCACTGAGCGAGTGATATCTTCCAACAATACATCACTCTTTCGTTTAACTGCAGACTGTTAGGGCATGCCAAACAATCTATGAATATAAAAGGCAATGTCCTGATTGATTGCCATCATCGCCCAGCCCAAACCGCTACGGACAGAAACTTGACTTTGGAGAAGGTGTGGATCGTATACCATAGGCGTTACTGAAGTAACGACTTTTCGAACTTCCTATCGTAAGGGGGTGAAATAGGGGATTAAAGTTTTTTATTCTTTTTATTATTATTCTTTTAATGACGGTATTAAGGCAATTTCGAAGCTAGGCATCATACGAAAATTGATGTTCGGTTTCTCCATCAGCATTTTTGGAAATTTAATCCTATGTGGGTGAAATAGTGGGTCAAAGATTTTTTTGGAAATATATCGTTATTAAAGAACTACTAAAGTATTTTTGAACCTACATCTATGAACACTAGTATTTGACTTCTCAGTTAAAAATTTAAAAAAAAATAATTGTTTCAATTTTTTTGGAAATTGAACCCCTAAGGGGGTGAAATACAGGATGAGATCTTTTATGAAAATATTTTACTATGAAAGCATTTTTAAATCTAAATCTATGAAAATTTAAATTTGGCTTCTCAGAAATAAAAAATATGTGCTTCACTGTTTTTGGAAATTCAGCCCCTATGGGGATAAAACAGGGGATGAAAGTTTTTATGGAAATATTTCATTGCACAAGCAGTTTTTCAAGCTAAATCTATGAAAATTTGTATTTGACTTCTCTACTAGAAATAGAACATACTGATGTCACTGTTCTTGGAAATTCAATCCCTAAAGGGGAGAAATAGGGGGTGAAATGTTTTATTAAAATATTTCATTGTAAAAGCGTTTTTCAAACTTAACTCTTTGAAAATTGGTGTTCTGCTTCTCAGTTAGAGAGGAAAAAAACATGTTTGTTTTTGAAAATTCAATCCTGAAGATGGTGATATAGGGTCATACCGATTCACTGACTCATCATTGCCCAGCCCACACTGCTGAGGATAGAAACTTGAAGTTTGGAGATGGTGTGGATCTTATAGAAGTAGGAGTCGTACAAGAAGGGATTGTCCGAAATTCCACTCTTAAGGGTGTGAAATAAGGAACGAAAGACATTTGAAAGTATATCGTTATTAAGAGAATTTTGAAGCTAGAACTACGAAAAATAGTATGTGGTTTCACAGTCAGAAAATAAAAAATACATGTTTCACCATTTTTGGAAATTCAAGCACTAAGGGAATAAATAGTGGGTAAAAAGTTTTTTGGAAAATAAATAATTACTAAATAACTACTAAAGGATATTTAAGGCTACATCTATGACTACTGATATTTGACTTCTCAGTTAGAAACAAAAAAAAAAAAGAAAGAAACAAGTGTTATAGTGTTTCCAGAAATTCAATGCCTTAGGGAACGCATTATGGGATGAAAATTTTTAAGAAAATATTTGTTACATTAAAAAAATTTTAAAGCTAAATTTATGAAAATTGGCATTTCACATCTTAGTTAAATGTAAAGACATTTTCTTAGCAGATGAAAATTGCAATGGAAATATCTTCACAAGAACGCAAAAGGCACGATTAAAAAAAACTTTGTACTCTAGCTATCAGTATCACTTTTTGTCAGAAGTACATTTGGAAAAGACCATGCTTATATGGCCCTAAATAGCGTGAAAAATTTTGGTGTTTACAGTTTGTGAACAACGTAAACATTCGAGTAAATAAAAACAAAAAACAAAATCTCTGCTGGCCATACAGCCTACACGTGAGCGAAGCAACGGGCACTAAGCTAAAGCTCGCGTCACCTAGGAAGGCGCTTCCACACATAGGGGCGGAGCGCAAAGGAACCGTGGGGGGATGAGAACTGCTCATGCGCAGCAGGAGAGAGTGGTCAAACTAAGTCCATGTTGCCGAACTGCATTGCTGCGGAAACAGTCAGGCTCGTTTGCATACGGTACATTGTATTATACGTTCAGATCTATGAAGGGAATAATAAATATTAAAACCAATTTCGATCAATCATCAGTAGAGAAATATTAATTCACATCTAATTCACGTTCACTGCTTCACAGATTTATTCTGCGTGATATCGGGAGATGAGAATTGCTGACACAGCTTTGTGAAGACGAAGTACGATTTTTCTCAAAACGACATTGAATCTGCTTGCAATAATTACGATTTATTGCGATTTGAACTGCATTACATGTAAAAATTTAATATCCAACAAAATTAACTTCAAGCACAAACTGAAATCATTATATTTGCTTGACAACTGCTTCTGCTCAATAGAATTTTTAAAAATGTGTAAGGCGTGTGTGTGTGTGTGTGACGATAGTTAAGTGTAATCACTGCTTGTAAAAAAGAATTAGTGGTAGAAAAGACTAATGTAAAAGAGTATCTTAAAAATGGTCAATAAGTTGTCATATTTTTCGTTATTAATGGGCATTATGAGAGTAAACTAACACGTTAGATATTACAGCGAGAGACCGTATTTATAATCTATTGAACAAGCAAACAGTTAATCGTCATTCGCGAATAACTCCAGGGAATCTGACCGATAACATCGAAAATCACCGATATCTCGACAAGTAACAGTTACTGTCATTTTATGGCCTTAGCCAGTTCGTGCCTTGAAAATGACAGAGGTTTACAACATGGTGGGAGAACCTTAACTTCTCCCTGGGCAATATGTTGAACATTATAGTCTGCATAATTAAAAGGATACAAAGTCCTAATCAAGAAGGCTAGGAAGTTCTCATTATTGTGTATGAAACTGATATGTTGACAAACACATTTTTTTTATTAAACCACAAGTCTTTAAGAAAGTTCCGAAGTCTACATCGTAACACCATCGTCACTTCTGTCTGAGTCTGTTTCCAAACAATCTGATATTAAATTTACGATTATAGGTTCAAGGCTTATATCCATCGTCACTTCCTTGGCAAATTCTTCTCTCTGAAGCTTTTCAGCATGCCACACAGTCTGTGCCCACGCTATAGCTGGGATGTTGTCTGTTGTCTTGTTGTCTATTGCCTCATGCACAAGCGGTTCACTGTATGTTATCGTGAATGTTTTTTTTTTTTCTCCCACATAACCTTAAAATCCTCTGCCCACATTAATTCAATGGGGCTACAATGACAGCGACGCATGGGTAAATGCAAAACTGCGCCGACCGGTGTGGCCGAACGGTTCTAGGCACTTCAGTTTGGAACCGCGGTCGCAGGTTCGAATCCTGCCTTGGGCATGGATGTGTATAATGTCCTTAGATTAGTTAGGTTTAGGTAGTTCTAAGTTCTAGGGCACTGATGACCTCAGCTGTTAAGTCCCATAGTGCTCAGAGCCATTTGAACCAATTTTGCAAAACTGCGTGATCCCATTCAGGCGCAAGGAAGTCAAGTTTGTACAGTCAAGTTTGTACATTCTGTCACGAGTCTGGTTTATAAGGTGCTTAATATTCTTATTTTTAAGCTGGGGAAAAATATCTGTTTTTCTGGTGCTTGTACTTGATTTTTTTTCTCTGTGAGAATTGAATTATAACTGGCAACGACCTACTTTGAAGCAAAGTATGACAAGAATCGTGAATCACGTCACGAAACTGACGGCATTCATTGCCGAATGGTAATCACTGCTGTTTTTCTTGCACGTAAATACAAGTTTATTCTCAGAAACAAAACCAGAAGAAGAGTCAGCATGCATAATAATTATCTGGGTTATCTGAGAACCCATCCATGTGAGAACTTTAAAACCGTAAGTCATTTTCCAACAGATCTTCTTGGAATGATCCTAACTGACACACGTTTCATCAAGGTAATACACTGTTGAACTACCTCCTTCTCTTGTATCGTGAATCTTTATATGGAATATAGTTCATGCTGCACCTAGGTCATTTCTTTGAATTAAAAACTCTCTTCTTAACATATCTGGAACCAGAATCTCTTAAAATTCCTTACCTTGGCAAAGCGCTCACCATTGAAGCCTGCATAGCTGTAAAACGTTTTTGTTAATGTCGGGCATTCATCATTCACATGGAGCACTTTAAAACATCATTGTTAAAACTATCCGTTTGTGTTACAGGTTCCTCGCAATTTTGATGCTTTCCAGGCGACACGAAACCAACTGTTTCTACATTCTCTACAGCTCTGACAATTTTCTCTTTAATCAGCGTTGTGGGTAAAATCTTCTCAGGTATTGTCGAAAGGAAAGTGCGAGTATTAGTTGCGGACCAACTGGATGAAAATCAGTGTGCGTTTAGGCCTCTTAGAGGTTGTCAGGACCAGATCTTTAGCTTACAGCAAATAATGGAGAAGTGTTATGAGTGGAACAGGGAATTGTATCTATGCTTTATAGATCTAGAAAAGGCATACGACCGGGTTCCTAGGAGGAAGTTATTGTCTGTTCTACGAGATTATGGAATAGGAGACAAACTTTCGCAAGCAATTAAAGGTCTACATGGATAGTCAGGCAGCAGTTAGAGTTGACGGTAAATTGAGTTCATCGTTCAGAGTAGTTTCTGGAGTAAGACAAGGCTGCAACCTATCTTCACTGTTGTTCGTATTATTTATGGATCATATGTTGAAAACAATAGACTGGCTAGGTGAGATTAAGATATGTGAACACAAAATAAGCAGTCTTGCATATGCGGATGACTTAGTTGTGATGGCAGATTCGATTGAAAGTTTGCAAAGTAACATTTCAGAGCTAGATCAGAAATGTAAGGACTATGGTATGAAGATTAGCATCTCCAAAACGAAAGTAATGTCAATAGGAAAGAAATATAAACGGATTGAGTGCCAAATAGGGGGAACAAAGTTAAAACAGGTGGACGGTTTCAAGTACTTAGGATGCATATTCTCACAGGATGGCAACATAGTAAAAGAACTGGAAGCGAGGTGTAGCAAAGCTAATGCAGTGAGCGCTCAGCTACGATCTACTCTCTTCTACAAGAAGGAAGTCAGTACCAAGACTAAGTTATCTGTGCACCGTTCAATCTTTTGGCCATCTTTGTTGTATGGGAGCGAAAGCTGGGTGGATTCAGGTTACCTTACCAACAAAGTTGAGGTTACGGATATGAAAGTAGCTAGGATGATTGCAGGTACTAGTAGATGGGAACAATGACAGGAGGGTGTCCATAATGAGGAAATCAAAGAAAAACTGGGAATGAACTCTATAGATGTAGCAGTCAGGGCGAACAGGCTTAGATGGTGGGGTCATGTTACACGCATGGGAGAAGCAAGGTTACCCAAGAGACTCATGGGTTCAGCAGCAGAGGGTAGGAGGAGTCAGGGCAGACCAAGGAGAAGGTACCTGGATTCGGTTAAGAATGATTTTGAAGTAATAGGTTTAACATCAGAAGAGGCACCAATGTTAGCACTGAATAGGGGATCATGGAGGAATTTTATAAGGGGGCTATGCTCCAGACTGAACGCTGAAAGGCATAATCAGTCTTAAATGATGATGATGATTCCCTTTAAATTTCTCTTGACCGACACCATATGGTTCTTGAGTTAATTCTTGTTTTTTCCAATGTCAACAGTATGAGACCTGCTTTTAAATTCACGTTTGAAAAATTTATAAATGCGGTAAATAATCCACCTCGCCTGCTTGTGAAGCACTTCACGTTCACTGCCGTCACCTGACTTCTTTTAAAATCGCATTTAAACATTTACAGGATACACATTCACACCTATACTGTTACAATAAACAAAGAAAGGAAGCAAACAAATGGATAGTTGAAAGAATAATTCGGTTGTCGTGAAGTGCATCAACAGTGCAGTATGTAGGAGCGAGATTCTCGCTGTCTAGCTGTAACTGTCTGGTAGGCGCTCGGAAAGAGAATGAATATTATAGGCCGCCAGTTGCAAGTGGAGGGGGATGTGCAGAAATCACATTCTTCACACACACAATGAACTTCACATGCTGCAATACCGTTAGGAGAAATGTCATAAGTGATGCTCCTTTGTACCTACTTTGGTTTGGGCTCTATTTGTCTTGAGGGCCATAAAAAAAAGTGGAAGGTCAGTAAGTTACGGGCAGGGGTAGGTAGTAAGTGCTTTTCTTTTCAACATATTTTTCTTTCTTTAGGCATAAGGCGACTTAAACCAGATACAGCAAATATTGTGAAAATGTGTATTTCTATAATGTTCTGCTTCTAGAAAATTTGTTTTTCAGAAATATTCAAGTAACTAAGAAATATTACTGCAAGCATTTTGTTTCTCAAAAAAAAAAAGAAAATGGGCAATTATGTGTCCCAAACTATTTTCTCGGGACACCAGAAGATTTTTCTTAAAACAGGGACCATTCCGACAGAACAGGGACGTGTTATCAGACTATTCAAGTTGAAAAAAAATTTTAGTGACGATCATCATTTGTAGGCACTACAGTATAAACATTCTGCATCACATCACTGTCAACACATTACTGTCAACAGTGACCTCTCCTGCAACTCATAAACTCTTCTGTCAATGAAGATAGGTCAAAGGAATGCAGAAATCCCTAGAAAGCTGAACAATCAGGCAATGAAAAGCGCAGGGAACTGCAATCACATGCATTCTAGTTATGCTAGGTAAGCACACCTCGCTCTATGTAATGAGAGGAAAAGTTACAATTACACTCCTGGAAATGGAAAAAAGAACACATTGACACCGGTGTGTCAGACCCACCATACTTGCTCCGGACACTGCGAGAGGGCTGTACAAGCAATGATCACACGCACGGCACAGCGGACACACCAGGAACCGCGGTGTTGGCCGTCGAATGGCGCTAGCTGCGCAGCATTTGTGCACCGCCGCCGTCAGTGTCAGCCAGTTTGCCGTGGCATACGGATCTCCATCGCAGTCTTTAACACTGGTAGCATGCCGCGACAGCGTGGACGTGAACCGTATGTGCAGTTGACGGACTTTGAGCGAGGGCGTATAGTGGGCATGCGGGAGGCCGGGTGGACGTACCGCCGAATTGCTCAACACGTGGGGCGTGAGGTCTCCACAGTACATCGATGTTGTCGCCAGTGGTCGGCGGAAGGTGCACGTGCCCGTCGACCTGGGACCGGACCGCAGCGACGCACGGATGCACGCCAAGACCGTAGGATCCTACGCAGTGTCGTAGGGGACCGCACCGCCACTTCCCAGCAAATTAGGGACACTGTTGCTCCTGGGGTATCGGCGAGGACCATTCGCAACCGTCTCCATGAAGCTGGGCTACGGTCCCGTACACCGTTAGGCCGTCTTCCGCTCACGCCCCAACATCGTGCAGCCCGCCTCCAGTGGTGTCGCGACAGGCGTGAATGGAGGGACGAATGGAGACGTGTCGCCTTCAGCGATGAGAGTCGCTTTTGCCTTGGTGCCAATGATGGTCGTATGCGTGTTTGGCGCCGTGCAGGTGAGCGCCACAATCAGGACTGCATACGACCGAGGCACACAGGGCCAACACCCGGCATCATGGTGTGGGGAGCGATCTCCTACACTGGCCGTACACCACTGGTGATCGTCGAGGGGACACTGAATAGTGCACGGTACATCCAAACCGTCATCGAACCCATCGTTCTACCATTCCTAGACCGGCAAGGGAACTTGCTGTTCCAACAGGACAATGCACGTCCGCATGTATCCCGTGCCACCCAACGTGCTCTAGAAGGTGTAAGTCAACTACCCTGGCCAGCAAGATCTCCGGATCTGTCCCCCATAGAGCATGTTTGGGACTGGATGAAGCGTCGTCTCACGCGGCCTGCACGTCCAGCACGAACGCTGGTCCAACTGAGGCGCCAGGTGGAAATGGCATGGCAAGCCGTTCCACAGGACTACATCCAGCATCTCTACGATCGTCTCCATGGGAGAATAGCAGCCTGCATTGCTGCGAAAGGTGGATATACACTGTACTAGTGCCGACATTGTGCATGCTCTGTTGCCTGTGTCTATGTGCCTGTGGTTCTGTCAGTGTGATCATGTGATGTATCTGACCCCAGGAATGTGTCAATAAAGTTTCCCCTTCCTGGGACAATGAATTCACGGTGTTCTTATTTCAATTTCCAGGAGTGTATTTCCTCCAGTTCGCATTAATGCCTAACTAGCTTTCGTTGCTACAATTCAGCTGCTTAACTTCTTAATTATCGGCAGCTTTGAGTAAGGTGTGTAGCTCTCCTTCATTGCAATTTCTCCACTTTTAATACTGCGTGGATTCTTTCACATATGTCAGGTGCTGCCTGTCTAGTTAATCAAGTGATTAATTAAATGATGAAGCTGAAACAGTCTAGTTGATAAAAAAACTTGTTTAGTACTGCATCAAAAAAAGACAGAGACTGACACAATACTGACTCTTCCAAATGTGGAACAATAGTGCTCTTCAAGGCTGCTGCTGCTGGTCATTATATAAGCTACATTTTAACCATCACGACGTTAGATCATGCAGTATTTCAATCAGACTTATTAAATTTTACAATAAAGTTTTCACGTACTTTACAAAATTGGTTGTAACATTTGGTTGTACCATTTGTTACAATGCTTAAGAAACATTTAACAGCCGAAATAACTATCTTCATGTCGAAATTATTTGAAATACGTTTCTAGAATAATATTCGAATTACTTTCGTTTATAATTCTGTAAATACAGATTTGCTCTTGCTACTGACATGAATCCTGCATCATTACAATTAGGTGAATGATAATTACTATCAGTTTTCTAAGTACTAATTTTGTGAATAATAGACTATACTTTTATTGATATTGGTTTCGACGTATTTTCAGTTAGTGATGAGATGTCAAGATAAATTAATTATACGTAGTCACAACTAGTCAAAGAATGTCGCCAGATGACTCAATTTCATAAATACACTACACCAGTAGCGTTACAATGTATGCTCATTCACCTACGTGACTTCGCGTAAATTTCGTAATGTAGTATCAGATTCACCAAAATGGTCTGAATCGCTGCTGCCATCAAGTGTCATCCTATTCTGGTACTTTACAGCATGTTACAATTATTACCCCCATATTGTAAGGGATATCTTTTGAAATTTGTTAATAATCATACAGGCAAACATGAAAATTCTAGTTATAAAATCACCATAAAACACAAAAATGAAATTGTCAATGATCCACTTCTAATAGCTAATAAATTTAATGACCATTATATTAACATAGCCCAAAATCTGATCACAACTAAATGCAGTCCAAAGACTACTAGGTGATAACTCCAATAAATGAAAGGACAGCGTATCTATATCCCGTAACACCCAAAGAAGTACAAACGAATATAAGTAAGCTAAAGAATAAAATGAGCAGCAGATTTGATGGTGTCCCTGACAAAATTATTAAGTATAGTAGCCATAATGTTATCTCTCAACTTGTGGACATAATCAATGACTCCATTGTAACTGGTGTCTTTCCAAATAACAGTAATACCAGTTTATAAAATTGATGACAAGTTTGACATTAAAATTTTCAGACCCCTATTATTACTACCTGTATTTTCTAAAATAATTTAAAGAACAGTTTATGGCAGATTGCTAGACTTCCTAAACAAAAATAAAATTCTAGTAAATGCACAGAATGATTTCAGAAAAGGCAAATCTACAAAAACAGTCCTCTTCAATTTCCTAAAACTTGTTTACAAAGCTATTGAGGACAAGGAACTGATCTGTGGGTTCTTTTTAGACTTTTCCAAAGCGTTTGATCGTATAAATAATAATCAACTACTGTTAAAATTATACAATTATGGTATCCATGGTGTTTCCTAAAAGTGGTTCAAGTCATATTTAACTGACAGGAAACAAAGAGAGCAAATTTCTCTAGATGGAAATATGTATCATTCTGAATATAAAATAGTCAATTATGGGGTGCCTCAGGGCTCAGTATAGGGACTATCATTATTCTTGGTTTTTATTAGTGACCTATCACAACAGTTTTCAACAGTTGATACTATATTATTTGCTGATGATACCAGCTTCATTATAAAATGGAAGAATGATTATGAGATGCAGCAAAAAATCGACAAAACAGCGTAAGTGGCAGAAAAATAGCTTAAAGATAACTGTGTAGTTGTCAATGACAAGAAAAATGTATGGATGAACTTCAACCATACAAGGAACAAAAATAGGACCAATGTAAAATTCACATTATCAGATAGCCAAATTCAGCCAAAGAATCATATAGAAATTTTTAGGATTATGGGTGGATGAGCATCTGAGAAGGGAAAAACATGTAAAGCTTAAAGATTGCTGAAATACTGAAACAGTGTTAAGTGCTTATTACACATACATGCACAGTCTACTGTGGAATGGTATATTATTCTGGAGAAATACCACTTCTAAAAAACAGCCTTTTAAGCTTCAAAAGAAAGCTGTAAGGTTAATAAGTGATGTTGCTTACAGAGCATCATGTAGAGGTATCTTTAAGAAATTAAAAATCATGACCTTACCATCTATTTTTACATGTGAAAGTATCTGCTTCATTAAAAACCACCAAGTTTCAGCTTTGAATTATGAGATCCACAAATATCAATCAAGGAACAATGATGACTATCATGGAGATGTGTGCAGAAGATCGATATATCAGGACAGCTGTTCACAAACCAAGAATTCTTTACAGGCCATCGCCACATAACTTAAAAAAATGTCAAACATTAACAAATTTAAAAAAGAACTATAAAGATCTACTAATAAACAACAGCTTCTACAGCATTAATCAATACCTGGAAATTTGCTCAAATCTGTAGGTCTGCTTCATAACTCTATAAACAAAAATTTATCATTATCAAACCACTCCTATATAAAACTAAACTTCTTTTATCAATGCATGTATCTCCTTATACACCTAACTTTTGTGCCATATACTATTATGCCTATTTAAGTAAAGTACTGGTATTTAATAGTTTTAGTAAAATCAATCAAAATGCTTCACTACCTTTTATTTTATCTGTATGACAAGTCATATGTCATTTTGATGATGTACTTCAAGGACACTAATAAATTGAAAAAAAAGTAATAATTTTATATTCTAATTAAGGAGAATAATGTTTTTGTTGTAAAGATGTGTTGATACAAATAATAAGGTTTTGTCCATGATGTAAATATATAATATTTTATACTGTTTTGTACTTTGTCAAGTCCAATACCACGAATGTGAGAATACAGGCACTACATAAAAAAATAAATAAATATATAATTGGATAGATAGAAACATCTATTCACTTAGTGGTGGCAGAACATGCACATAAAGACTGTTGTAATTGGCAAGCTTTTGGAGCCAGTGGCTGCTTTTCAGGCAGAAGGGTTAAAGGGGAAAGAAGAAGGGTGAAGGAAAAGGACAGGGGAGGTCTAGAAAAAGGGATAGATTTTAGGAGAGTCACCCAGAACCATGGGTCATGGAAGACCTACCATATAGGATGAGAAGGAAAGACTGATTGTTCATGACTGCATCAGATGAGATTTGAAAACCTGAAGCTTAAAGGTGGAAGACGGGGTAATATGCAAGACAGAGATTACTACTGAAACGTAAGAGTGAAAAGTTAAGTGCATTGCATGTATCAGAGGTGTGAGGAGGGCGGTGACAAACAGACGGGAAAGACAATGAAAGATGTAGAAAACTAAAATGGACAGATGCAAAGAGTAGTTACAGTGAAGAAATGCTGAGATGTAAGAAATAAATGTAAATTAATGCCAGGTGGGTGGCGAGAACCAAGGACATGTTGTATTGGTGGTAGGTTGGTGCATAGGGCAAGTCTTGCAATGGGGATGGTCACATGGGTAGAACCCATGGGGTAGGGAGATGGGTGCAGACGGAGCATAGGGTCTGACAAGAATATTGCAGAGATTGGGAGGGTGATGGAAAGCTATTCTAAGTGTGGTGGGCAAAATTTCAGACAAAAGTCACCTATAATAGCCCTGTAACTGGCAAAAAACATAAATCAAAGGGAGAACAACTGCAAAGCAACACGTCATATACCAGCTATCATGATGTAAACACTATTTGGCCTTCTACATCTGCATGACTATCGCCAAATTATCAACTAGGTGAGTGGGCATAGGCAGAAGGCGTGTACTGGCAAATTGCAATATCCTGTGGCAGAGCATGCTCTACAACATGACATTCATGACTTTGGTGCCTGTTTCACCACATGAGCTATTTAGATTCTTCCTCCAGACACCAGTTTCTCAGATCTCCGCAGCTGGGAACTAGCACTGCAACATATCCTTGGTTCTCGCCGCCCATCTGGCCTTAATTTATCTTAATTTCCTCTGTCTCAGCATTTCTTTACTGTAACTACTCTTTGCTTCACTCCGTTTTAGTTCTCTGCATATTTCATTGTCTTTCCCATCTATTTTTCACCGCCCCTCTTACACCTCAGATTCATGCAATGCACTTAGCTTTTCACTCTTATTAACTTGTACTCGATGTTTTAGTAGTAATATCTGTTTGCATATTACCCTGACTTCCACCCTTAGGCTCTCAGGTTTTCAAATCTCATCCTATACTGTCCCCAACATTCAGTCTTTCCTTCTCATCCCATATGGTAAGTGTCCCCCGACCCGCGATTCTGAGTGACTATCCCAAAATTTACCCCTTATCCTAGACCACTCCAGTCTTTTTCCTTCATCCTTCTTCTTTCCCCTTCAACCATTGTGTCTGGGGAAGGAGCCACTGGCTCCAAAAGCTTGCCAACTACTACAGTATTTTACGTGTGTGATCTGCTGCTGCTTGGTGAGTAGATTTTTTATCTATCCAATTATATAGTTTTGTCAATAATTGATTGTTTTTGTTGTTAAATAAATAAATAAATAGATGATTGCTAGGTAGGGAGGATGCTGCATCTTATTTTGTTAAAGAAATTTCAGGCATGCTCCAAGGAGTGTGTTTGGGAATCTTACTGTTAATGTTGTATGTTAAGTACCTGATAGGCAATATTAAATCATTGGACTTTTTGAGTATGATACAGTTTCACTGATGATTGACAACATTTTAACTACGTAGGCCTCCTTTGACAGTTTGATGCTCCACCTTTGAAATGCAAGACAGCAGTGATTCTACATAACATGGATTCAACATGTCCCTGGTAGGTTTCCAGACGTCTATGCATAAATCACCCAAGTGCCATAAATTACAGGCTGGTGGTTTCTAACCATGGAAATGGCACATGGTACTGTCCCAGATGTATTATGTTGGGTCCAGATGAGGTAAGTTTGATGGCTATGACATGAAAATGAGTTCATTGGCATACTCCTTGAACCACTGTAGCATAATTTTGGCCTTATGTCACAGACAATTATCTTGCTGGAAGATGCCATTGCCATCAAGGAAAACACCAAGCATTTGAGCAGACAGTAATAACAGTACAGTAATAAATCCCAAGTCAGCTATAGCTATATGACTATTCTTAACTCAGTTTTCTCTAGCCTTCTAAACTTCAGCAGCAAGTAAAAGTTGTAATAAACAGTACTACTATAACATCTGGTTCACCTCATTCTTCTAGTGTTCAAGTTTATGCTTTTTAGCTTGATATTAAATGGAGAGTACTTCGATTGCTTCCAATGTTCTACAAAACAGTAGCCCATATACGTTTTCAGTGAGTCTGTGTTGGTACAACCTTTTCTGAATTTTTAACCTACTGCTTCCTTTGAGAAATTCCTGGTGCAGTTGTCTGCTTCTATTAAGTGCTGATTTTTAAATATTCTTAATTTTTTGTTTTGTTGCATCTGAGAAGAGGCAGAAAGATTCTGTTTTGATGGAAGTGGCTGGAAAAAGGATAAAACATTTACTTTTGTTTTCAGTATAGTGATCATTGTGAGATGAGCTGTGTATGTTATTTTTGTATACTCATGTTTGATTCAGCTTGCTGAAAACCATTAGCACCAGAGAAACTGCTGTTACAGGTACGCCGGACATTCATGCTACTGCTTGAAGTGCTGGCCATGAGTGTGCTGGTTCTGATGGACAGGCTAATGTATGAGATCCTGTCTCTCATCAGCAGGCATGCACTTATCCACTACACACAGACAGGTATATTAATCTATACACTCTTCATTTTGCTTCTCTTTCAGTTTTACTCCTAACCTCCCTGTGTATTTTTAAATGCAAACATTTTTCTAGACACCATCTTTATTTACAAAGCATGACAGTTTATATGTGATGTATTATGGCAGAGAAGGGAGCCTGTGAGCACTGGAGGTACTGCCACAGGTTACCACTAATGTCATAATACAAAACACACATCATATTTATTTTATTTATTTATTTCATTCATGTTCTGTAGATCCATTAGCGATAAATCGCTTGGATGTAGAACGTGTCATTTACATAGATTTGAGACATTTGTTTATAATAATAGGTTTCACAATGAATAATATATTACACAGAAAAAATGTTTACAAGAATTGTTTTTTGTAAATTAGTTACAAATTACATTGAACAGACTTACAATAGATCAAAATCAATTCACATATTCTCATATATAAATTCGTCCAGTGAGTAAATGGTTTTACTTAGAAGATACTGTTTAAGTTGATCTTTAAAAGTATGTGGATCAGTAACTGACATTTTTATTGCCTGAGGAAGAGCATTAAATATTTTTATGCAAGAGTAGTGTACTCCTTTTTGCACCATACTTAGATTCTTTTGCTCAAGATGTAGATCATTTTTTACCCTAGTATCATAGCTATGATACATGCTGTTCATTTCAAAAAGGGAATGGTTTTTACACAAGAAACACATGAGGGAGAAAATGTACTGAAATACTGTTGTGAGTATTCTCAGTTCTTGGAAGAGTTTCCTGCAGGATTGTCTGTAATTGATACCACACAGAATCCTAATGACTCTTTTCTGGGCTATGAGGATTTTGTCTGCCTTTGTCTGGTTTCCCCAGAATATAATTCCATAGGCCATCAGGGCATGAAAATAACCAAAATAGGCAGCTTTCAAAGTATTTAAGTCACTGGAGGAAGCACTCGCATGAATAGCGTAAATTGCTGAGCTTAGTTTTTTATATAGGTAAGGAATGTGTAAGGACCAGTTTAGATTGCTATTAACAAGTAGACCCAGGAACTTTGTTGACCCCACTCTTGCTAAATTCCCATCATTGTATTTAACATTAATCTCCCCTTCAATATTTTGGCTTGTATGGAATTGAATCAAGTGAGATTTTTCAAAATTTTGTGCTAATCCATTAGAGGTAAACCAGTTAAAGGTTTCCTGAAAAATTTCATTTACAGTGATTTCAAGATTAGTATTTGTTGAATTGTCTACCAGAATTGTCGTGTCATTGGCAAACAAAGTAAATTTTATCTTAGCCCTTGTACACATTGGAAGGCCTTTTATGAAAATAAGGAAAAGTAGAGGACCCAGAATAGAGCCCTGTGGGACTCCACAGTTTATTGTGCCCCAAGAAGAGAACACTGGTTCCCCATTAGCGTCGTTTACCATGACTTTCTGTTTCCGGTCCTTTAAATAGGAGGCAAGCCACATCCCTGCTTCTCCAGTTGTTGTTGTTGTTGTGGTCTTCAGTCCTGAGAGTGGTTTGATGCAGCTCTCCATGCTACTCTATCCTGTTCAAGCTTCTTCATCTCCCAGTACCTACTGCAACCTACATCCTTCTGAATCTGCTTAGTGTATTCATCTCTTGGTCTCCCTCTACGATTTTTACCCTCCATGCTGCCCTCCAATGCTAAATTTGTGAGCCCTTGATGCCTCAAAACATGTCCTACCAACCGATCCCTTCTTCTAGTCAAACTGTGCCACAAACTTCTCTTCTCCCCAATCCTAATCAATACCTCCTCATTAGTTACGTGATCTACCCACCTAATCTTCAGCATTCTTCTGTAGCACCACATTTCGAAAGCTTCTATTCTCTTCTTGTCCAAACTAGTTATCGTCCATGTTTCACTTCCATACATGGCTACACTCCATACAAATACTTTCAGAAACGACTTCCTGACACTTAAATCTATATTCGATGTTAACAAATTTCTCTTCTTCAGAAACGATTTCTTTGCCATTGCCAGTCTACATTTTATATCCTCTCTACTTCGACCATCATCAGTTATTTTACTCCCTAAATAGCAAAACTCCTTTACTACTTTAAGTGTCTCATTTCCTAATCTAATTCCCTCAGCATCACTCGATTTAATTTAACTACATTCCATTATCCTCGTTTTGCTTTTGTTGATGTTCATCTTATATACTCCTTTCAAGACACTGTCCATTCCGTTCAACTGCTGTTCCAAGTCCTTTGCTGTCTCTGACAGAATTACAATGTCATCGGCGAACCTCAAAGTTTTTACTTCTTCTCCATGAATTTGAATACCTACTCCGAATTTTTCTTTTGTTTCCTTTACTGCTTGCCCAATATACAGATTGAATAACATCGGGGAGAGGCTACAACCATGTCTCACTCCTTTCCCAACCACTGCTTCCCTTTCATGCCCCTCGACTCTTATAACTGCCATCTGATTTCTGTACAAATTGTAAATAGCCTTTCGCTCCCTGTATTTTATACCTGCCACCTTCAGAATTTGAAAGAGAGTATTCCAGTTAACATTGTCAAAAGCTTTCTCTAAGTCTACAAATGCTAGAAACGTAGGTTTGCCTTTTCTTAATCTTTCTTCTAAGATAAGTCGTAAGGTTAGTATGGCCTCACGTGTTCCAACATTTCTACGGAATCCAAACTGATCTTCCCCGAGGTCCATTTCTACCAGTTTTTCCATTCGTCTGTAAAGAATTCGCGTTAGTATTTTGCAGCTGTGACTTATTAAACTGATAGTTCGGGATTTTCACATCTGTCAACACCTGCTTTCTTTGGGATTGGAATTATTATATTCTTCATGAAGTCTGAGGGTATTTCACCTGTCTCATACATCTTGCTCACCAGATGGTAGAGTTTTGTCATGACTGGCTCTCCCAAGGCCGTCAGTAGTTCTAATGGAACGTTGTCTACACCCGGGGCCTTGTTTCGACTCAGGTCTTTCAGTGCTCTGTCAAACTCTTCACGCAGTATCTTATCTCCCATTTCGTCTTCATCTACATCCTCTTCCATTTCCATAATATTGTCCTCAAGTACATCACCCTTGTATAAACCCCCTATATACTCCTTCCACCTTTCTGCCTTCCCTTTTTTGCTTAGAACTGGGTTGCCATCTGAGCTCTTGATATTCGTACAAGTGGTTCTCTTCTCTCCAAAGGTCTCTTTAATTTTCCTGTAGGCAGTATCTATCTTACCCCTAGTGAGACAAGGCTCTACATCCTTACATTTGTCCTCTAGCCATCCCTGCTTAGCCATTTTGCACTTCCTGTCGATCTCATTTTTGAGACGTTTGTATTCCTTTTTGCCTGCTTCATTTACTGCATTTTTATATTTTCTCCTTTCATCAACTAAATTCAATATTTCTTCTGTTACCCAAGGATTTCTATTAGCCCTCGCCTTTTTACCTACTTGATCATCTGCTGCCTTCACTACTTCATCTCTCAGAGCTACCCATTCTTCTTCTACTGTATTTCTTTCTCCCATTCCTGTCAATTGTTCCCTTATGCTCTCCCTGAAACTCTCCACAACCTCTGGTTCTTTCAGTTAATCCAGGTCCCATCTCCTTAAATTCCCACCTTTTTGCAGTTTCTTCAGTTTCAATCTGCAGTTCATAACCAATAGATTGTGGTCAGAATCCACATCTGCCCCTGGAAATGTCTTACAATTTAAAACGTGGTTCCTAAATCTCTGTCTTACCATTATATAATATATCTGATACCTACTAGTATCTCCAGGATTCTTCCAGGTATACAACCTTCTTTTATGATTCTTGAACCAAGTGTTAGCTATGATTAAGTTATGCTCTGTGCAAAATTCTACAAGATGGCTTCCTCTTTCTTTTCTTCCCCCCAATCCATATTCACCTACTATGTTTCCTTCTCTCCCTTTTCCTACTGACGAATTCCAGTCACCCATGACTATTAAATTTTCGTCTCCCTTCACTACCTGAATAATTTCTTTTATCTCGTCATACATTTCATCTATTTCTTCATCATCTGCAGAGCTAGTTGGCATATAAACTTGTACTACTGTAGTAGGCATGGGCTTTGTGTCTATCTTGGCCACAATAATGCGTTCACTATGCTGTTTGTAGTATGTATTGGTTAATAAAAAAAATAAATGGCGAAGAGAGACCGTGAAAAAGGGAAAGAATGAAAGAAATGCAGATCGGACTTTGTATTACGGAAAAGCTATCGGACTTCGTTATTCGGAAAAGCTATTGTTGGGATGGTCCTTGTGGCGTTTTTGAGCAAAAGTTAAACCAATTTTCACTACAAAAGTTATTGAAAAGAAACAGAGAATAACAGAATGTAACTGACAGGGGGAAGTGGCGTAGACGAGAGATCATCCTTTACCAGATTAACTTATCTTCTTTCGGGCGGCGTCCACGTCTTCAAAAATCTCCTTCATTTCAGCGTGAAAAAATCTGCTCCGAAATCTTGTAATAGGCCAGGGATCACTAATTTATACCAATTAAAATCATCTTGATACTGTATGCAATTTAATTCACTTTGCTACTTCCATCCACCGAATTTCTTAATAACTTCCACAATGTCTACACATTACAATCAGATCTAGATTAGCCATTAAGTTTTTACGTCAGCATCCGATCACGCCTGCCTTAAGCTACCGCTATCCAGAGACAATTGAAACGGAATAAAAAAAAAACAAAAAAGAGTTAACAATTTTAGTATTTTCTCTCTGCCGTCGAGCGCTCATTCCGCTGCGACGGGATATTTTTATCTGAGGGAACGAGTGTAGCGCGGCGAAATTCAAAGTCCCGCTACATCGCCCCCTTGACTGTCACGCTAAAACATTTAGCGTGGCAGGCTAGCAAACAATAGAATAGATATACCTAAATGTCTATTATACATATTTCCCCAGGAAACGCCACATGCATACTTAGAAGATTATCTTTGTCAATACTTGGTTTCTAAATCTATATACTACATATACTTGTTACAGTTTTGATCCTTTTTAGACAATTAATATATATATATATATATATATATGTTTACATAGTGTGTGTTTGAGCAAGCTGCTCACCAGCGCAGTTAATGTTGTGCGCTTCCAGCAATCGTTGGCTTCCAGCGTTGGTTTCCCAATGCATCTCTGCCAGCACGTAGTCTTTGCGCATGCGCAATAGCATCACTGAATTTCGCGTGCGGCAGTTTCAAAATCGCTGTGTTATGACAGTCTTGCGCAGTATTCACTTTCACATAGTGTTCATTACAAATTGTTATTCCAGCATAAATGGCGTGTTAAGTTCAGTGACACCATAAGATTGAGCGTGTTCGTGATCTGAAGCAACGTCCATGTCTTCTGTTACGACACAACACTCCAGGTCCTTGTGCGTTTTCATGACTATTGTTCCCGGGGCATATCGCCTACGACAGGTGCTGAGTTTATTGTCTCCAAGCATCTGAAGGCCGGCCAGGAACAGCGGCGTCGATGTTCGCAAAGGTAGGTGTTTCACCACATTGTTTACACTTGCCAACAAACGTTCATTTGCAGTGTGGAAATCCTCATTATCGTCGAAGTAAATTGCAGTTTATATCGATTTACAAACAGTTATTTGGTTTATGCACCATAAGTTTCACAAACAACACAAAATTCGTCGTTTATAACGTTCACTGTTTAACACAGTTTGCAACACTTTTTGCCACATTTACATTTTAACAAAGTTCACGGTGTCCCAGCATGTTTACATAGTTAATTATGAAAGCTTACATTTCGTGGTCACGTTTCAAAATATGTTGACAATATGCAAAGTTTTAACACGTATATAAATACATATAAATTTACAAGAATATACACGTGAAATATTTACACTAAAAAAAATTATACTAAGTCCCATTGGCTTTCTTTTATTGGGGTTTATGGTCATTTTGATTTTCTTTATTAAGGTTTTGACATGCCAAGGGATATAAGACTTAATGTTTAAAGCACGGGCTTTCCTTCATTTATTATTTCTCTTTTTTTTTTATTCCATATCTTGGCTAGTGGTTGACCAGGCTTGTAATGCCATACTCAATTTTCTTCATGTCTTTTTATTCATACCTGAAAGTTTACTGTCACACAATATATTCTTACATTCCATAAACAAACAATACCCAGCTGCAGGAGGTGGTAGGATAATGGAGAAAGATAGAATGGAAGAAACTATTCACTACCTAACAACTACCTAATCCTACAGCTAATACATTAAAAAAAGAACATAATACATTATAACGTTTGCATCACCTTCAAGGGGTGTGTGAAAGGAGGTGCTTACAATTTACCAAATCATGGGTAAATGTAAGTGTCCTTACGTCACGTCTGTGTAGTGTAACATCATGACAGATTCTCTGTTTGTGTTCTGACTGTTCATATGACTTAGTGTATTATACCTTAACAAATCCTTGCATGAGTGAATCACATATCTGCTCAGTACATCCTCAATATCTCCACTTCTTGTGGATACCGTCTATACAAATGGAAAATGTATCTCAGAGATTCTCTCTCTCATAATGTGTATTATATGATAACATATCAGATTTCCTCTCAAGAGTTCAATCATGAACTTTCTTCTACTTTAATGAAGGTTAAACATTATGTATGTTGTGTGTATATACATCATTTCTATCTATAAATCATAAATAAAGAACATATTACTATAATTGACAGTAAAATGTCTCTTTCTCACTGTCTGTTGCTCGACGTCGGTTGCACGGGTGGTCACTGCTCCTTTGCACTTACCTTGCGTAGCCTGAAAAGTCAAATGTTGTCTTCAACATAGATGTAATTTTGTCATCTGTTCGCTTAAGTGGAGGTGTTGTACGAGTCGCAAAACAGCCTTAATAACTCTCCTATCTTTTGCTTCCTCAGGGTTTTCTGTCATATGTAATTATAATAAAGGCTAATATGGCACTAAATTTCACTTTCGTATTTTTTTTTTTAATCCAATGTATTCACACGAGGGCTGTGTAAAAATTATATTTCAACTTAAGTTTCTTAAAATATCATTCTCCTGTTTGAACACAAACTATAAATGTCTTCTTCCACACAGTGGCTTAACAAAAGGTTACCAAGTTACACTTCTGCCATAAATTAAAGCGAATGTGTTTCCAAGTTACATTCTTATTACACTTCTTTCAACAGCTGTAATCACCATTATGTTCACTCTGCTTTTCTTACATTCGTTCATTTTCAAGGGCACTGTAAATAGATTCACTTTTAACCTCTTGTACTCACGTGTTCTAACTCATCACAAATGTTTTCTTTCAAACTGAAATTCTTGTATAATCTTAAAGATGTTGACTGTTTATTCACTTCTCTATGTAGCACAATATTACCAAAACATTCTCACTCATTCCTTACATATTCATCATAATATATATATCCTTATACATTAAACATATTCCTCATCAAACATTAATATATCACATACATGGGGCCATTTGGCACTTCCATTCTCATAAAACTCCAATAATATTTTCCTCAAATAATCTGTCTCCATCAACTACTTCACAGTAACTTATCTTCTTATATTAACTTAAATATTAACTCATTCATACTGATCATTCATTCTTACATCCTCATTCATTCTGCTACATACCTATGTCATTACTGATGTCAATAGCTATTATTTCCTCTCATTATAGTGCCTTGAAATAACTAACTAGTTGTTGATTCACCTTATAATTTACAATTAACAACCAATGTAACCTGCGTAGACCTCATTCCTATATGAATATCTTTTCTCATTCAGTAAGTGTACTCACCTGGGTTTACTTTCTCTTCATAATTATGTGTGCAAGTGTAACTGCAGTATATAATTTCCATAAATGAATGTTTGTGTTCTTAGGCTGTATAACTTAATGTTCGTGTATTCAATACAAATATTTATGATCTCGTTTTCACAGCAACTTGCTCATGTTCAACTTTATATTATGTTGTTTTAGTGCACAAAGGGTTTCAAATGTCTGTGGGGATGCAGCCCCCTCGGTTTGTGAGATAACGGGTATTCTAGGGAGTAACAACCTGGGTGAGGTATGCTTGCTATTCTGAAAGGACCTGAATATAATAGCTGCCATTTTCTGTTCAGTTGTTTTAACTTTGTAGACTTGGGATGTGAACGCAAAAGAATAAGGTCATCAACCTGATAGGTTTGTTAATTCCTGTTCTGCTGTCATTTTGTCGCCGTACCTGAGGAAACAAACCGTCTCAGCCGTTGCGCTCTTACAACACCTCACGATCGAAGCACGAGCGCTTAGCTCGGTCGTCGACTGTTTTCCGTCGTGTGCTGTTTGGCCTGGTTCATTGACCAGCTCCACTATGTTTACATTCCGGCCGGTTGGCGCCCACGCGTCAGCTGATGGCGCGCCGCAATTGTTATTGCTACTTCGTGGCGGGGAGTGCATAACTGGACTGGGGAACGGGGGCGGATTCCGTGGAGGGTTATGATTTGTCATGCGTGAATTTTGTGTGTTCCACATATTCTGTCGGTGATTGTTGGGATTGGTATTGTTTTGGTGGTAATTATGTCTGTTATATGTCATGTTCCTGTCAAAGTAGCCCGGGTTGTACCGGTTATTCTCACGTCTCCTATTGTTGTTGTTGTTGTACTGTCTGTAATTTTCATTTTGCTTGTAGTTACCATTTTGATATGGGTGATAATTATTGTTATTATTCCACGAATTTCTGCGGTTGTTCCTACCATCATACACGTTTCCATTTGAGTATGTTTCGCGCGCAGGCACCGTATTGTGTCGCGGCGCGGACGGATGGTTCCACCAACCACCGTCACTACGGTTCCTTTGGGGTGGGTGCTGGTTTTGGTTACTAATATGAATAAAATTTGAATGGCGTGAATCGCCTCTGTAAACTACGTCCATTTGATCTAAGAAGTTTAAGAAAGTCTTAACGTCATTCTCCGGTACTCCTATTAATCTGTCTCGGTATGGAAAGGGTAAGAGGCTCCTTAAAGTGTCAATTATCGCTGACAAGTTGGCTGGTTTGGACCAGTACAGTGTCTTGTCTAAGTACCTCTCAAAGTATTGTCTTAATGTCTCTTTTTTAGGGTCATAGGTCTCGGGGTTGCACACTTCTCTCCTTAGACTCTGTTGATCATTCTCGGACCAGAATTCGTCCAAGAAGCCTTGTTCGAACTGTTCAAACGTAAGGCACCGCCGTTTCATAGCGGCACCCCACTTAGCTGCTCGTCCTCTCATGAGATTGGTGACGTATCTGATTTTATCGACTTCTGACCAACTACGTGGAAAACCACCGTCAAATGATCTAATAAACACAATAGGGTGGACTTTGTGCTTGTCCTCACTGGAAAATGTCTGGAAATACCCATGTCTTACAAACGTGTCATCGGCCATGCCGGTTGGCATAACTGTATTGATGTGATTTAGGTCACTTGCTACTCTAGGTGTGGTAACGTAATATTGCTCGTTCGGTGGAAAAGAAAGCGGCACATTGTAATTTTGATTTGAAATAGGTGATTCCACAATAGGTGGTGTTCTGTCTGTGTCATTAGCCATGGTTTTAGCTGTTTTGTCGTTTCCTGACGATGCGTTTGCACCTATCGCCAAACACGGCACAACATTGTCTCGTAATTTTGTCACTTCGTCTTGTATGTGTTTTGTCTCGTCTTTAACATGTGTCTTTGTTTTTGAAAGTATGTCCTGTGTAATTGTTTCAAGTTTTTTGTCCAGGTAGTCGTCACACAATTTACATTCATGTACAATTCTTTCGGCCATGTTGGTGTCGTTGTTTAGTGACGCGAGGTCCGCTCGATCTTCTAGTTTTTCTATCTTTTCTTTGAGGTGGGTTTGTTCAAGAACTACCATTGTAAGTTGTTGGGTAATATTTCCCACTTCTTCAGTCAGCTTTTCTTGGGTGGAGCTAGCTGAAGTGTGGGCCTGAGCTAACTCTTCCACACGGGTGTTCACTTCCTGCTGCACATTAACTATTTGAGTTAACTGATTCTCACATCGGGTGATATTGTTTTTTGTTTCATGTGTGAATGTAACCAAAGTTTCTTCCTGTTTAGTGACTCGGTTGGACAAAGTTTCAAATCTCTGGCTGAGCTTTTGAGTGGTGTTATTTAATTCTGTCATCTGTTTTGTCGTTCGTTCAAAATTTTCGGTCATAGTACGGTTTAATATGTCAAATTTTTCGTCGCTTTTATCTAGCCTTTGTTTAAAGTCCTGACCAAGTGCGTCCAGTTTTGCGTCAATTTTCTGACTAACGTCTCGTTTCATGTCTGCAAATAACTCTAATAGTCGGTCCAGTTTGTCAGTTTCCTGTGTCCGATTTGTGTCACATTGCTGAATTTGTCTCATATTCGGTTCTGACATTGATGTTAACAATGGCACTGACGGTCTAGTCTCGCGTGCATTCCACATTTCGTCATTTAAAGTCGCCATCTGTGTATTATCACAAATGTTGCGAGTTTGAGGCAAAATCATTGCATTGATCTGTGAACTGGTCCATGGAGGGAAACGCGGACTTTCTTGTTGGTTGAAAGATGAATCTACTTCACTTAACTCATCTGCCGAAACTATCTCTACCTTACCGCGTTCCATTGTAATAGAATGTATAATCGTAAGTCAAAAAGGGAATAATATAAGTCTGATTAATAAAAATTTGACTCAAATTTAGGTTGAAATATTTTCTCGTCAATGTAAATGATTGCTCTATTGCAAACAATGATTGAGAAAGCTGCAGCAGGGCGGACAAAATTTTTCGTAACAAATGACTGTTTGGCTGTCAAATTCATGATCTTCATATGCTACAACAATACTATAATTACCACAAACTACAATAGAGATAGATAATTTTGGAAAAATCTAGAAGAAAACTACAGGATGTGTGGAAAGGGAAAAATGGATTCTGCAGTTGGCTATTGAATGCTGGAATGAAACATAATTGTGTGACTCACCATTAAATTTTCTGTCCTGCAGCGGCTGGTCAAACACTTCTGCGTAAATCGTATTCGTCAAAATATGGATTTTCTTAATACATCTCCATCGGATAATCACCAAAAGTCCTCAAAATAACAGTTTTGCATCAACATATGCCATGCAAAGAAAAACAGATTGAATTAGTTACAAAAATTCTTTACAATATTGTTGTATAATCATTTGCTTAGGTACAAGAAAGTTGGTGTTTTAGTTACCCTTTAAAGTTCAGGATTTTTTTATATTCTCTGTTGGGAAAAAATACAAATTAAAGTTTCAAATTTGCTCAAAAACGACACATCCGAAAATTGTGTCCTGTCACGGTCGCCAGTTGTATTGGTTAATAAAAAAAATAAATGGCGAAGAGAGACCGTGAAAAAGGGAAAGAATGAAAGAAATGCAGATCGGACTTTGTATTACGGAAAAGCTATCGGACTTCGTTATTCGGAAAAAGTATTGTTGGGGTGGTCCTTGTGGCGTTTTTCAGCAAAAGTTAAACCAATTTTCACTACAAAAGTTATTGAAAAGAAACAGAGAATAACAGAATGTAACTGACAGGGGGAAGTGGTGTAGACGAGAGATCATCCTTTACCAGATTAACCTATCTTCTTTCGGGCGGCGTCCACGTCTTCAAAAATCTCCTTCATTTCAGCGTGAAAAAATCTGCTCCGAAATCTTGTAATAGTCCAGGGATCACTAATTTATACCAATTAAAATCATCTTGATACTGTATGCAATTTAATTCACTTTGCTACTTCCATCCACCGAATTTCTTAATAACTTCCACAATGTCTACACATTACAATCAGATCAAGATTAGCCATTAAGTTTTTACGTCAGCATCCGATCACGCCTGCCTTAAGCTACCGCTATCAAGAGACAATTGAAACGGAATAAAAAAACAAAAAAGAGTTAACAATTTTAGTATTTTCTCTCTGCCGTCGAGCGCTCACCGGGATATTTTTATCTGAGGGAACGAGTGTAGCGCAGCGAAATTCAAAGTCCCGCTACAAGTAGCTAACCCGCACTCCTATTTTTTTATTCATTATTAAACCTACTCCTGCATTACCCCTATTTGATTTTGTATTTATAACCCTGTAATCACCTGACCAAAAGTCTTGTTCCTCCTGCCACCGAACTTCACTAATTCCCACTATATCTAACTTTAACCTATCCATTTCCCTTTTTAAATTTTCTAACCTACCTGCCCGATTAAGGGATCTGACATTCCACGCTCCGATCCGTAGAACGCCAGTTTTCTTTCTCCTGATAACGACGTCCTCTTGAGTAGTCCCCGCCCGGAGATCCGAATGGGGGACTATTTCACCTCCGGAATATTTTACCCAAGAGGACGCCATCATCATTTAAACATACAGTAAAGCTGCATGTCCTCGGGAAAAATTACGGCTGTAGTTTCCCCTTGCTTTCAGCCGTTCGCAGTACCAGCACAGCAAGGCCGTTTTGGTTAATGTTACAAGGCCAGATCAGTCAATCATCCAGACTGTTGCCCCTGCAACTACTGAAAAGGCTGCTGCCCCTCTTCAGGAATCACATGTTTGTCTGGCCTCTCAACAGATACCCCTCCGTTGTGGTTGCACCTACGGTACGGCCATCTGTATCGCTGAGGCACGCAAGCCTCCCCACCAATGGCAAGGTCCATGGTTCATGGTTCATGGTTCCAGTTAACCCATAAAATTCTGCCTTTCTCAGAAAAATCTCATGGTTCACGCAATCGAACGCCTTAGAAAGGTCACAAAAAATTCCAGTTGGAGACATTTTATTATTGATTGATTCAGGAACTGCATTGGTGAAAGAATATATTGCATCTTCTGTTGAGATGTTTTTTTCTGGAAACCGAATTGACTTTTATTGAGAATATTGTATTCACTAAGATATTCAAGAATCCTTCTGTGTACAAGTTTCTCGAGAATCTTGGAGAAACAAATTAAGAGTGAAATAGAACGATAATTGGTTACTTCGTTTCTGTCACCCTTCTTGTTTAATCGTTTTACCACTGCATATTTAAGTCTATCAGGGGCAATTCCTAGTCTCAGTGATTCATTAAAGATGTGGCGCAGGACTTCACAAATGAAAATGTGTGTGTGTTTCAACACTTTGATGGAAATACCGTCAATACCAGTTGAGTTTTTGTTTTTCATGGTCTTTATTATCTTCTTAATTTCCTCAACAGTGACAGGAGGCTTGCTAATCAGGGGTGCTGCACTAAGTCCACTTCTTTGTAAAAGATTCAGAGCCTCATTTATAGAACCATTACACCCTATTTTATCCGCTGCAGTCAAAAAATGCTTGTTGAAAATTTTTGAAACATTTTCACCTTTATCAATGATATTCCCATTATGTCTAACTTCAATATTTTCTGCGTTGTTTGAGTAACTACCAGTTTCTCTTTTAATAATACCCCAGATGGTTTTTATTTTGTTGCCAGAATTATCTATTTCTGATTTGATGAACCTACTTTTTGCCTTTATCAGAACTTCATTTAAGATCTTGCAGTACCTTTTATAATGAGCTCTTATTTCAGGATCATTAGTATTTCTGAGAGAAACTTAAAGCAGTCTTTTAGTCCTACATTATGTTTTTTTTTCCTTTTGTGGGCCACTGTTTGCTGGTATGGCTCTGGTACTTGTTCTTTGCAGTTCTTAGAGGGAAGACAGCTTCAAAGTGGCACATAAATTCATTTATAAATAGGTTAAATTTGTCATTGACTTCCAGTGCTCTATAAATTGGACTCCAGTCAATGAGTTGAAGATAACTGTTGAAGATCATGAGATTTTCATTATTAATTACCCTAAATGACCTTTTACAGACTTTTTCCTTCTTGTGTGGGCATATATCATTGATAGTTAGCAATTGGCCATCATGGTCAGAAAGACCATTTAGGACTTGTTTTACTGTTGCATTGGTGTTTCTATTCTCATCAATGAAAATATCATCTATAAGACTTGAACAGTAGTTCGTAACCATTGTGGGGAAGTCTACCATGGGTGTGAGGTTGTATGTGTTCATTATATGTAGCAGGTCAGCTCTACTACTATCATAATCTAGAAAGTTAATGTTAAAGTCTCCTAAGACTACAGTATTTTTATTTTTTGAATATATATGGGATAGAAGAGGTTTGAGTAGCTTAAAGAACATACATTGCTTCCCTGATGGGGCCCTATACACTGTTACTACAATGACTGACAGGGTCTTGGTGCTAATTTCTATACCACAAGCTTCAAAATGCTGATCAAAACAGTATTTTGTGAGATCTAGAGATCTATACATTATTTTCTTTTTTACATGTATAATTACACCACCCTTCTGCACACTGTTTCTACAAAAGTGAGAGGCAATATGATAGTCATCTAGATTCATCATATTGATACCCTCCTATACATGGTGTTCGGTAAAACAAAGGATATCGGTATTATCAATAGTATTACTGTCACTAATATTCCTTGTCAACAGTTCTAGTTTACTTCTTAGCCCCCTTATATTTTGATGGAAAATACACAGTTTGTCACATTTAGTATTGACTTTTTGAGAAAGTGAGTTGCTAGGTTTCAAGATGGGTGAGTTTTTGCACGCGCTCGTTAGATAATTGATCTATTATATTAATATAAATATTAATGCAAATATATCCACTTGATAAATGAGGTTTAAATCTTTGAAATGCATTGTGGAAATAAATGAAATGGTGACTGGTAGCACTAAAGTGGTTGTTTCATTCAAAAATTATATTTTTAAAATATGTATTGGGTTAGTGCTTATATATATATATATATTTTATGTTCTAATGTCCATTGAGCAGCAAAGTTAGCAGAGCCAAATGTAATATTATGCATAACACAGAGCATAACTTTGTTAATATTAACTTCCTTCCAGAAACCAGAGCATTTTTGTATAGATTAAGTGAGTAGTCCACAAACAACTAAAACCAAAGACTGTCTTTACCTTTTGCTCACAGACCACAGTAATATGCGATGGGTTCAAATCATATATAATGAGAATTACAAACAACAGTAGAATACACACAATCAGCTCAAACTGTCTGCAGTTTTCTGTAGAAGTTTACATCTGTATGAAGATGATCACATGCAGGATTCATTATGAATACGAAAGTAGGGCAGAGAGTGAGCTCCTGTGAACAGTTCAGCAATAGGATTGTTCTCATCAGATGAGACAGAAAGTATGTGCAGGTGTTGAATAGGTAATTCAGTACATAAAGGGAGATGAAAATCTAATAATCATGGGGGACTGGAATGCAGTTGTAAGGGAGGGAATAGAAAAAAGATTTACAGGAGGATGTAGGCTTGGCAGTAGGAATGAGAGAGGAGAAAGACTAACTGAGTTCTGCAATAAATTTCATGTTGCACTAGTGAATACTCTGTTCAAGAATGGCAAGAGAAGGAGGTATACTTAGAAAAGATCCAGAGACATGGGAAGATTCCGGGTGGGTTACATCATGGTCAGGCAGATATTCTGAAATAAGATACTGGATTGTAAGTTGCCTCCAGTTTTTTAGACTCAGATCATAAGTCAGTAATGATGTAGAATAGACTGAAGTATAAGAGAATTGTCCAGAAGAATCAATGTGGAAGGAAGTGGAACACTGAAATAGTGAAGAATTATGAGATGTGTTTGAAGTTTGCTAATGATGTGGATACTTTGAGAAGGAGTACAACAGTAATCAGTTCAGCTGAACAAAGTGGTCATCTCTAAAAAGGGAATCACAGATGTTGGACAGGCATATACACGAGAAATACATTGTGTTACTTTAGTTCCTTCTTTTAATAGGAATGTAGGGATTAGATAGGGAGATTTGACCATATGTGAGGTTTGACCAACCCTTGTGTTATTACCTTTGGAACAGAGAAATGTGGAGCTATCTTGTGATAAATATTGAGATTACTTTTTAAAAGAAACATGGGCAAAGAGAAGTTATTGTGTGAAATATCACAGCTAATGTTTTTTTTTTTTTTTTTTTTTTTTTTTTTTTTTTTTTTTTTTTTTTTTTTTTTTTTTTTTTAACAAACACAGTATTGCTCATTTCTCTTGGAAGTCTGTAGGTAAGTCAAACTAATATTAATCAGGATCAGATTGAATGCAATTTATTTATTGGTTATTTCTCTTTAAATTTATATAATAACTTCCTAAATATTTCAAAATATTTTATTGTTTATCTGCAGTTTTCTTAAGAGGTTATGTCAGGGAGGTCTGACCCAGAATTTTAAGAGATGTTTGAGCGTTCAGTTAGTTTTGCCTTACTGTAGTTACAATGATATACTGTCTCATTTCTTCAGGATAGCCTTTGTTTGGAAACCTGGTAAAAATATGAGGCAGAAGGTGTCTTGTGAGAGAATTAAAAAGAGAAAAGTATCAGAAAGGCTGCAAAAAATTTCAATTTGGACAAAAAAAATATTGAAAAGATATGTTGGAAAGTAAGATGTGGCAAGGAAGCTACCTTTAAAGCAAACCATGTATCTAATGGAATAGGCCTTTTTTCAATGGACCATGACTCTGATCTGGTGAATTATTTAATTTAGACCAGTAAATTAAATTATCATTTAGCAACAGTTCAAGATCGAAAATTTGTTTATGAATATCCTGCTGCCCCTCACCAATACAATCACAATTTCAGCCTTCCAAACAACTGGAAAGATAATTAAGCAGCAGGTTATGATTGGTTCTGGGGTTTCATGCTACAGACTAAGAAATTGTCGCTGTGAACTCCACAAACTACAATCTTAGGAAGGGCAATCATTTTTAACATAACAGTGCAGAATTTACTTGATAATTTGAGCAAAGTTTTCGACAAATATGCCTTTGGTCCTGAATGCTTTTGTAATGTAGATGAGACCAGAGTGATCACATTTCATCAACCAGCGAAGCCAATTGCGAGTAAGGGAGAGAAACAAGTTTCATAGGTCACATCAGCAGAAAGATGAACCCAACTGAAATTTTTGCCCTGCAGCGGAGTGTGTGCTGATATGAAACTTTCCTGGCCATTTAAAACTGCATGCCAGACTGAGACTTGAACTCGGGACCTTTGCCTTCACGGGCAAGTGTTCTACCAACTGAGCTACTCAAGCATGACTCACGACCTGCCATCATGGCTTTAATTCTGCCAGTACCTCATCTCCTACCTTACAAACTTCACAGAAGCTCTCCTGCAAACTTTGCAGAACTAGCACTCCTGGAAGAAAGTATATGTTGTAGACAAGGCGTAGCCACAGCCTGGGGGAAGTTTCCAGAATGAAATTTTTGCTTTGCAGCAGAATGTGCACTGATATGAAACTTTCCTGCCAGATTAAAACTATGCGCCAGACCAAGACTCGAATTCAGGACCTTTCCCTTTCGCAGGTAAGTGTTCTACTGACTGAGTTACACTAGCATGGATCACAGCCCACCCTCCCAGCTTTAATTCTGCCAGTACCTCATCTCCACAATATCCTTTCTTCCAGGCGTGTTAGTTCTGCAAGTTTTGCAGAAGAGCTTCTGTGAAGTTTGAAAGGTAGGAGATGAAGTGCTAGCAGAAGTAAAGTTGTGAGGAAGGGTCGTGATTCGTGCTTGGGTACCTGAGTTTCTAGAGCAAAGGCAAAGGTCATGAGTTTGAGTCTCAGTCCGACACATGGTTTTGATCAGCCAGCAAAATTTCATATCAGTGCACACTCTGCTGCAGAGTGAAAGTTTCATTCTAGAAAGATCCTCCAGACTGTGGCTAAGCGTTGTCTCTGCAATATCTTTCTGCCAGGAGTGCCAGTTCTGCAAGGTTTGGAGGAGATCTCCTGTGAAGTTTGGAAGGTAGGAGACAAGGTACTGGCAGAATTAAAGGTGTGAGGGCGGGTCGTGAGTCATGCTTGGGTAGCTCAGTCAGTAGAGCACTTGCCTGCTAAAGGCAAAGGTCCCGAGTTCAAATCTCAGTCCAGCACACGGTTTTAACCTGCCAGGAAAGAGGAACATTAGTGACACTTTGCTGGACTACTAGTGCTGTTAGTACTGCTTTGCCACCCTTGTTTGTGTTCCCTGGAATAAGTGAGTGATTTAATGAAAGTTGATGCTCCTCCAGGATCTGTTGTGACAGATGGTGGATGACTGATGAGAAGTTTGAGAAATTTTTGATTCATTTCATCAAATTCTCCAAAACATCCCTTGTTCAACCAACAGTAATTATACTTGACCTTGTCCGTGGCTCGTAGTCTTGCGGTAGCGTTCTCGCTTCCCGCGCATGGGGTCTCGGGTTCGATTCCCGGCGGGGTCAGGGATTTTCTCTGCCTTGAGATGACTGGGTGTTGTGTGTCTTTCATCATCATTTCATCCTCATTCACTCGCAAGTCACCTTAGTGGGGTTAAAGAACTTGTGGAGTGGCTTCCGAACCGGCCACCAATGCTGTACTCTCATTATTATTATACACTCCTGGAAATGGAAAAAAGAACACATTGACACCGGTGTGTCAGACCCACCATACTTGCTCTGGACACTGCGAGAGGGCTGTACAAGCAATGATCACACGCACGGCACAGCGGACACACCAGGAACTGCGGTGTTGGCCGTCGAATGGCGCTAGCTGCGCAGCATTTGTGCACCGCCGCTGTCAGTGTCAGCCAGTTTGCCGTGGCATACGGAGCTCCATCGCAGTCTTTAACACTGGTAGCATGCCGCGACAGCGTGGACGTGAACCGTATGTGCAGTTGACGGACTTTGAGCGAGGGCATATAGTGGGCATGCGGGAGGCCGGGTGAACGTACCGCCGAATTGCTCAACACGTGGGGTGTGAGGTCTCCACAGTACATCGATGTTGTCGCCAGTGGTCGGTGGAAGGTGCACGTGCCCGTCGACCTGGGACCGGACCGCAGCGACGCTCGGATGCACGCCAAGACCGTAGGATCCTACGCAGTGCCGTAGGGGACTGCACCGCCACTTCCCAGCAAATTAGGGACACTGTTGCTCCTGGGGTATCGGCGAGGACCATTCGCAACCGTTTCCATGAAGCTGGGCTACAGTCCCGCACACCGTTAGGCCGTCTTCCGCTCACACCCCAACATCGTGCAGCCCGCCTCCAGTGGTGTCGCGACAGGCGTGAATGGAGGGACGAATGGAGACGTGTCGTCTTCAGCGATGAGAGTCGCTTCTGCCTTGGTGCCAATGATGGTCGTATGCGTGTTTGGCGCCGTGCAGGTGAGCGCCACAATCAGGACTGCATACGACCGAGGCACACAGGGCCAACACCCAGCATCATGGTGTGGGGAGCGATCTCCTACACTGGGCGTACACCACTGGTGATCGTCGAGGGGACACTGAATAGTGCACGGTACAACCAAACCGTCATCGAACCCATCGTTCTACCATTCCTAGACCGGCAAGGGAACTTGCTGTTCCAACAGGACAATGCACGTCCGCATGTATCCCGTGCCACCCAACGTGCTCTAGAAGGTGTAAGTCAACTACCCTGGCCTGCAAGATCTCCGGATCTGTCCCCCATTGAGCATGTTTGGGACTGGATGAAGCGGCGTCTCACGCGGTCTGCACGTCCAGCACGAACGCTGGTCCAACTGAGGCGCCAGGTGGAAATGGCATGGCAAGCCGTTCCACAGGACTACATCCAGCATCTCTACGATCGTCTCCATGGGAGAATAGCAGCCTGCATTGCTGCGAAAGGTGGATATACACTGTACTAGTGCCGACATTGTGCATGCTCTGTTGCCTGTGCCTATGTGCCTGTGGTTCTGTCAGTGTGATCATGTGATGTATCTGACCCCAGGAATGTGTCAATAAAGTTTCCCCTTCCTGGGACAATGAATTCACGGTGTTCTTATTTCAATTTCCAGGAGTGTACTTGACCTTCATGAGTCACACATCACTCCAATAGGTGTAATGTTCACCAAGGTAATGGAATAACACTAGTGGCCTTGCCACCACATAACAGTGATAGACTGCAGCTGCTGGACAGGGCTGTATTTGGTCCTTTTAGGACTTTTTAGAATAAAGCAGCTCATGGTTAAATGTGCACATATCCTGCGGAGGTAATTTTTAGACATTCAGTTCCCAGCTTAGCTGGAGTAGTGTTTCCTCACACACTTAATGCAGTTAATATCCACAAAGATTTGTCTGCACTGGTATTTGGCAATTTAACACCAACATTTTTAGAGAGAATGATTTTTAGGGTCATATGTTACAGACAAAGTGTACATGGATGCAGACTCCCCTTCAATAGAAGGGGTGACAGTGGCAGAAACTTCTGTAGAAGGTCATCCCAACAGATGCTGCTTCTATACGCGATCACCCAATAGCATCCACTTCTACGAGGACAGTGCACCATCCATTTCTGTGGAGAATAATGCAGTTGTGTTAACATCTTTGGAGGACCATGTAATAGATTCTGCAACTAAAGCTTTTGTTGAACTCCAGGGAAATGTAGACGGAGTGCTGCAGAAATCTCTTCTTATACTACTGAGAAAAGTAGTCCACATATCTCCAGAGGCAGTCAGATCATTTCGTAAAGCAGTTCCAAGAAACAGTACTAAAGGTGGTAGTAAAAGATGTGTCAGTAGAATTCTGACTAACACACCCACCAGAAGAGCTATTGAAGAGGAACATGCAGAAGAGCTAAGTAAAAGAAATAAGAAAACAGTTGCAAATACAGTGAAACAATCTCTCCTAACATCTGATGATGAGGAGGTTTTCTAAGAGTTTCCAGACTTCACTGATCTGCCACAACTAGAGTCCATAAAACTTGGGGCTATGTTCTTGTGAATGAGAAAGAGTGAGGGACACTTTTATACTGGGAAAACACTATAATTTATAAACAGTGAAGAAATAAAGTCAAGTTTTAGAGAAAAGTAACACCCAAATCAAATTATTTTCATTTTCCTAAGATTGATGACACAAGTATAGTCATTTTAAGACATGCTAGAAAATTACCTAACCCACTTGTAACTGGGAGAACACATCATCTTGCCTCTTAAATAAAATTTCCTGTCACATTTTCAACCCTGGATGAATGTCAGAATTATGCACATGTATTCTTTATATTCAGTTGTTTTGCTTGCCATAGTTTTAGAATCTAGTATTGGATAAAAATTAACTAAACACAAATAGACTTCCAACATCTATTTTAAAATGTGGGTTATACCTCTATAGGTTCCCCTATATTGTCTGCATTTATCATAAATTAACGCTACTGTCAAGTTTTTCTAGTTAGCGTAACCTGAAAAACACTTCAGAGAAACTGTAGTCGTTCCACCTGCTTTATTTATCTCTTCGTTTGTTACTCTAGGTGTCGATGTACTGCATTGCTACGCTGGCTGAAAAATGGGCTTTGCAATTTGGACACTGACTATGATAAATAATGTAGCTGATAGATGCACTGTTCCGTTTCAGCATACTTCAATTTCACTTTTCCACAACCTTCCATATACACATTTGTATGTGTATGGCCAGTGCACTATTGTTTAAACTTTCCATAAGCCCGATTAATAGTTTGCAGGGGAACCTCCACATACCGTTACAATACTTTACTGTTGAACATCTATGAGCAATAATACGTAACCACAAAGTTCACAGTTTTTGAAGAACAATCAGGTACATATGGAGCAGACACTGTCACTGTGTTTACACATGGCCTAATTATTTAACACTTATTCCACAGTTAATTTGAAGGATTGTTGTTGCTCTAACGAGCCAGGTTACTCATCTCAAACCATCCATGGACTGACTGTCTTGTGACCAAAAACCAGACCCTTAGATCTCTTCATAGTAATAGGTGCTGAAACTCCACATTGTTCAAAGTTAAATTTACAGAAATTACAATTAAAACTTAACTCATTAAATGAACTAACTACACTGAAAAATTCCGTCTGTTTAACAGTTTCTCCTACTTTGCTACAAGAGTTAGGCCAAATTATTTGTTTAAATCATGAAATTAACAACTATAAGTATGCAAACAATACTTTGGACAAAACTGTTAATTACTTTGGAATTAATGAAAGGCTGGTTTTCCTAACATGTTTTTGAATAGAGCCAAATCGATATTTTAAGATTACTAGCAATTTGTCTTCCAAACATTTATAGTTAAAGCAGAATTTGTATTTGTTTATACACCAACAATAGATACTAACTAGTAACAGTCAAAATAAATTGGAAAATCAATTACATACATAAAAATAAGCACAAAATTACATCTGGTGTCATATTCTTTAAAACTAAGGGGCAGTCTTTCTCTTTTATGAAAATCCCGATTATCGTCACTCTCATGTGTTAATGGTAATTAGTTAAAAAATGAAAAAAAATGAATTTAAGTAGGCAGATGGCAAAATGAGGAGAATTAAAATATCCTAGCTTGCTTCGTCACATCACCCCCTCATTTGATTGACCAGATAGATATTGCAAATAGCTAACTGGACAATTCAATGAGCACAAGAGACATCAGAAATTGGGTTTAAAATCTACACACAAAAAAATATTAGATAAGAAATCTTATCAAAAACTACAGGACATATTTTTTTTCAAATTTAATATTTATGTGAACTGGCCATATGAAAATCCCATACACAATATTTACATACTCTGCATTTTACCATGTCACAAAAGATCCACAAGTTATACTTTTAACAAAAATTATGCATCTTAATCATAAGTGATGTCATGTTTGGGTAAGCTAAGATTACATTTAAAGATATATATCATTTCATACAAATCCTGTCTTGCAAACAAAGTAAATCCTCATGGGTTGCAAAAAGTTTCACAACTACTTTCACACTTTTAATGACCATTAACACACTTGCTCACCATGCTGTCCACGCCATCAACAGGTCCAAGTGGCAGTTAGTTAGGAAATGCACAGCGATCAGTTCCCTTGGAGGTGGTTCTCATCTGCCACAGTACATGGAAAAAAGAGACAAAATACCTTTCTTTAGTACACTTACTTTTTCTACTAACTTAGGTCTAAAAAAATGTTTAACACTAATGGTAGTTGATAGTCATTACATCATAAATAAATACATAGTTCTCATAACATTACAATAATTAGCACTAAATTTGACTATAGTATAAAAGGTGTTGACTTGTAAAAATTTAAAATCAAGTGCACATTACTCTACAAACCATTACTCTTGAGTCATAACTGTCTGAAACTGGTTAAACTCGAAAGATCTGGGTTTCTTTTCCATTTGCAAAATAGCAAAAACTCAAGCTGTGCAGTACCTCTAGTAAAAACTCAAGATGTGCAGTAGTATAGCTTCACTATTCATTATGTTATGAAAAAAATTAGTCACCACCACATAACTTAATTACTATTCAAATCAAAATTATGCAAATGGAAGTTGTACCAAATCATTGCCCTATTTCTCCACTCTGAGTACTACTCTCATTCAAGGAGAAAATTAAATCCTCTCAAAGTCACAAAATGTTACCAAATAGTTTACCTGTCAGAATATTCACATCAGTCTAGCACCACACCACAATTATCAGTTAATCAGCAAAATTACTGATATTCATTCCAGTATTACCACTTTAAGCTCATAATTCCTCAGAACACAAATAGAAGTTTTCAGATAACGTATAGCTCCAATGATGCAGCATTATGTAACTTGTACCTCACTGTTAGGCTCTCATTCCCAGCTACAGTGTCATGAATTGCACAATATACTCAGTACCCAATGTTGCCTAGTCCACAATTTTATATCCTCAATTTAGTTACACCACATTTGTTTGTATACAGTTATACTTTACATTAATCATGTCTGTCAGCTCCATTATTTCACTTACATTTCTTACCTTGTTAGCTAGTGGAGTGCATTCTCGAAAAATATCCCTACTGCAGAGACAGGCTCCCTAACTATTAAGACCTTAACATTATTCATTATTTTATTATTGTTTCATTATCCAATAAATAAACACCTGCTCTGCTTATCTATTGCAAAATTGACTCTACTGAAAAACACTTCACAGTAACAGATCCTCATGCTAAGGCAAAGTTAACTCTCATTACCGATCAGACAAAATTATCACTTAGAAAAACTAATATCTTACTGTA
Organism: Schistocerca piceifrons; assembly: GCF_021461385.2. NCBI lineage: Eukaryota > Metazoa > Arthropoda > Insecta > Orthoptera > Acrididae > Schistocerca > Schistocerca piceifrons. The sequence continues at coordinate 569,637,464 of NC_060138.1, forward strand.
TTCCATCAGTTTGCTTGAGGTTCTTACCCAAAGGGCGATATACATACAAATTGTGCTTATTCTTTCCACACATGTTATTCCAAGCAATTATATTTAAAGTTGTAATTCCTTAATGTTAGAAACAGCTGTACCATGACACACTTCTACAGGTAGATAGTTATCTCCATATACTGATGGCACTGAACACAAACATTTCTACCATACCACAATTAATATTAAGACCTCATATTTAAGATGGGTTTTACTGAATATTGCCTCTGCTGCTACACCCATGAGCTGATTACTCCAGATGTTAATTATCCCTCATATATGCTGACACCTTTCATTTTCTGTTTACCTTACTTCCTTGTTTGACAGAGATTCTTTAACCATGGTGCCACTTTATCTTCTTCCATCTTCTTATGATTCTATTACTTATAAGTAACACAACATAATCTATATATACAACACAGACAACCATAGAAAAACCTTTGCTAAAATAGTTCTATGCTTAAGTATTCTACTGTACAAAATTATGTGAAAGTCGAAGATAGAATGTCTGTGATTCACTTATAAACTACATGTAGAATAGGAGAAGAGTTTGACTGCCTCAGGAAACATGAAAAATGAGACAGACAGTTGGGGTAAGCATTATTGCCACATAATGAATCCAACACAGGACATTGAATCCCCTACCTGCTATTACACAAGAAATTATTCCCCAGATTTTGTATCACCAACAAATTGTATTTCAACAGCTATCCTGCCAGTTCTACAGTTAATAGAACCTCTTGTTTCACACTCTTTCATAGCTTACCAGTAGCACCAATAATTTGTTTCCCAGAAACATGCATTACTACTATACCCCCTGTGTTCTTAATAGATTCAAAAAATGCTTGTGGCTTGCCTTTCAAATCACTACTACTGTCCAGTAAACACTTAACATGTACACCTTGTACACTTGCTATTGTTACAGGTTGACACACTTTCTTTTTACGTACCATGTGATCTTTATACAACATATCCTCATTAATCCTTTTCCTGGAAAAACTATCGTCTTGCTTACCAAATAGATTATCAGACACAGTCAAATGACAGATAGCATGGTCCTCTTCCTCATTACCCCTCACAAACTCTAACTCTTCACTGGGCCTAATATTATTCGCCTTTATTCTCTCTTTACTTACAACCTGGCCATAATTATCAATTATAAGTTCAAATACCTCATCCTCATCACCACTGGATTTGTCACTGCTGTCATCATCACAGCTACTGGCAGAATCAGACTCCACTGTCACTTTCACTGTCCTCAAATATTTGGTTAATTAGTTGATCCTTGTTTCCAGTATTAGACCACAAAGCAAAACACCTGACAACTCTTACAAATTTAACATCCATTTTGACACTTTGGACATCCTGAGCAACATTAACACACTCTGTTTCATCACTTAATTTTATTATAGTAAGTTCCTCCTCATCTTTTATGGGATTAACATTGCTACCCACACTATCATTCAACATCTCACTAGAATTAGAAATTACGTTGTCTTACTACTATCATGTTCATACCCTTACCTGCGATTGCAGCACATTTATATACAAGTGGCTCTTCATCACTACCTACTCGAGTGCAAGCCAAAACTGGAGCATTATCTAGTTTAAATGGTTTGGTCCAGAATTAAAGTCATCTCCTCCATTTTTTTACTTGAATTTCTTCTACCATTTCTGTGCCCAGTCTGGCTATCCTCCAACCAACAATTCCTTGAATTTCTACTATAATTAGTCCTGTTCAGTCTATTTACCTGAAATTCTCTCCCTGATTGATTATTGTCATCAAAATTGCTCCTATGATCTTCCACTGAGGGCTTCACACTCTCCACTTTATTAACATAATTCAAGAAATCACTATTACCCCTAGGGGCAGGTACAAGCAATTCTTTAACTCTCTGAGGCAACTTAGCTTCTAAACCCATAATTATTGATTCACTACCTAGCTCTTTGTCCAAATATTTCAGTTTGTTTATCCAAAGCTGACAGAAACCTTTCAGTGTACCCTTCCTATAGTCAAATCTCACTCCTCCCCACAATTCACTCAGAATTCTCTGTTGCTTCTCTTTGGACCAATATTCATCTAAAGATGCTTTCTCAAAGCTTTGCCATGAAGTACAATTATCAGCTGCTTGAGCTACTCATCCATAAGCATCCCCCTTCAAAAAACCTCTCACAAATGACATTTTCTCTTTGTCATTCCATATTGCAGGAAAATCATTGAATTCCCTAATGAAATCCATCAGATGCACTTCCCCATACAGTTTGAAATCATTAAATTTCTTTCAACTGACAAATGAGGGACTGTTTGGGACACTACATACCCTATTTTGTACCTCTTCCATCTTTTTCTCTGTTTTAGCCAATTTTGAATCAACAGTTTTATTTACTTTTACCAGTTTTTCCTCTATCAATACTGCACACTTGGTTTCTACCTCTATTTCAAAATCATTTTTAATCTGATCTATTTGGTTCTCAGCACAAAATTTCCTGGCAGCCTTGACCTCAGCTTTACACTGTTTTTCAGAAGCCTCCACCCTCCTACTACACTTATTACAAAGTTTCTTTCTCTATTCTATACATTTACTACTTATTAATGTTAATTTCTCATAAGTATTCTGCTCTACTTTCTTTATCTTTTCATCACAATCTTTTCCTACTATCTCAACCTTTGTATTTAATTCTAAAAGGCTAGACCTAACTACCTCAATTTCCTATTTAATTTCTTTCTTGAGCTCATCTTTTAGGTTAGTCATGCCAGTTTTAATACTTTCATACTACTTACCATCCTATTCATATTACTTTCCATGTCTTCTTTCGTACTCATATTACTCAAACAACTCATAATTTGCCTTTACATTGCTCCAAAATTTTCGTCTGCCACAGACTTTTGCCCTTGGTGACTTTCGCCACAAGTTTCCTCCTCCTTACCCTAAATGATCTCATGCAATTCAGTACTGTTTTTGTCCATTCCACTCGCCTCAACATACACTGTAGATGACCTCAGTCTCACTGTCTTGTTCATTAAAGTCACTCATTATGTATCACTTAATACAAAACAGCTTTTCCTATGAAATTGCCTATTTTTCATTCACTCTTCTTTTGCTGCTCTGCTGCTGCTGTTGTGATTGTCCTCTTGGTCCATCTTCTGCAAGGCTGCGGCAAGTTGTAATTCTCTCGGCGAGGCATCTTGTTTATCTCCGGTCTCTGTTCACCTACATGCTGACTGACTACTCTTGTACTCAATGGCTTCTTCCATATAATCCACTTGCTGGTTGGCTGCTGCACCTTCTTCATTATGAAACCCCAGTGCTGATTGGTTGTATCATCACTACACTGTAAACCACTCTTGATTTCACTTTTCAAAGTTTGCAAGTCCTTGTTTAGTGTGGCTATGTACAATATTCCTCACCCACAAGGCCACCACATGTAGTGGTTCCACCTACTTTATTTACCTCTCCATTTGTTACTCTGTGTCGATGTACTGTGTTGCTACACTGGCTGAAAAATGGGGTTTGTAATTTGGACACTGACTACAATAAATAATGTAGCCAACAGATGCACAGTTGCGTTTCACATTACTTTAATTTCACTTTTTCACAACCCCCCATATACACATTTATATGTGTATGGCCAGTGCACTATTGTTTAAACTTTCCATAAGCATCATTAATAGTTTGCAGGTGAACCTCCACATACTGTTACAATACTTTACTGTTGAACATCTATGAGCAGTGAAACCTAACCACAAAGTTCACAGTTTTTGAAGAACAATCAGGTACGTATGGAGCAGACAATGTCACTGTTTTTACAGATGACCTAATTGTTTAACACTTATTCCACAGTTAATTTGAATAATTGTTGTTCTAACGAGCACAGGTTACTCGCCTCAAACTCATCCATGGACTGACTGTCTCATGACCAAAAACTGGGCCCTTCTATATCATCACAATAATAGGTGCTGAAACTACACATTGTTTGAAGTAAAATTTACAGAAATTACAATTAAAACTTAACTCATTAAATTAACTGACTACGTCAAAAAATTCTGTCTTTTTAACAGTTTCTTCTACTACAAGAGTTAGGCTGTATTATTTGTTTAAATCATGAAATTAACAAATATAAGTATGCAAACAATACTTTGGACAAAACTGTTAATTAATTTGGAATTAATGAAGGGTTGGTTTTGCTAACATAAGCCAAATAGATTACTAGCGTTTCATCTTTCGAACATTTATAATTAGTGCAGAATTTATATTTGTTTACAGGTCAACATTAGAATTTAAGTTATGAAACAATTGCTGATTTCACCCTATAACAAAGGATACTAACTAGTAATAGTCAAAATAAATTAGAAAATCAGTTACATACATAAAACTAAGCACAAAATTAGATCTGGTGTTATATTCTTTAACATTAAGGGACAAACTTTCTCTTTTATGAAAATGTAGATTATCTTCACTCATGGATGTTAATGGTAATTAGTTCAAAAATTGAAAAATGAATTTAGGTAGGCAGATGGCAAACTTCATCACAAAACAGTAAAGCTTTTACTATTCTTCTGTTGCTGCACTAGATATCATGGTTTTGGCTATATATTACTTAAGTTCCAAAAGGCTTCTGGCAATATTTGTAGCATATCTAACTCATAAATTAAAAGAGAATCAACAAGCTTGGTATAAACTTATTTCTGTACTGTTGTGTAAACTACTGCCCTGGGCATAATACAGCTCCACTGTGTTTTCTGTTCTCAGGCAGGGGATGAGTTGGTTGCTATTCATAAGCAACTGGAAATTACCCTGACTACTGCAAATTGATATGTTCAGAGGGCTATCAAGAGTTGTTTACCAAATGTACTTCCAAGTGCCATCCTTTCCTGTAGATACTGTCTCCCGTACGCCAAGTACTAGCCCCATCATTACTCATCCCCTTGACTATGAGAGGTGTGTCAGTGGTGGATATAGGCATCCTATATAGGAGAGACAGGAATCAGGGAGAACTCCGGATGTTGCACCCATCCAACTAACCAACAGGTTCAAGGTGCTGTCTCCCACTGAAACCAAAACTGAGCCAGTGAGTCTTGCTCCATCTATTCAGAAGGAAGTCCACTGTGGCCTGTGTCAAGGGGCAGTGAATGCAAAGGGGTTGGGGGTCTACTGATCAGCAGCAGTTCAATTGTACAACAAATAATGGTAACTCTTAGGACAAAGGTAGCAAGGGATGGGAAGGGTCACCAGGTGCACTCAGGGTGTATGGCTGGAGACCTCATTCGGCACGTTGAAAAGGCTATTCTGGCAGCCATTGACGGAATAGGGTAAAACCAACTACAGATCTTGGTGCATATTGGAACATGATTCCTGTCGTCTGGGCTCTGAGGTCATACTTGGATCATTGATTAGCGCAGAGAAAGTGATTCGTCTCATCTGGGTCTGATATCATACTTGGATCATTCCAGTGACCTTAGCACAAAGCGTAAAGAATACCAGCCTTGCTTGTAGAAATTCAATGTAGCCACAATTTGCAGCATTGTCCTAAGAACAGGAATACCCCGCTGATTCTGAGTTGAGTGGAAGGCTTGAAACAGAGACTCCAAAGATTCTGTGACTTCTTAGACTTGTACCATAGGGTTGAGAGTTTTAGGGTCGCATAAATAGTTCAGGTGTGCACTACAGTCAGAGGCAGCTAACCAAGTAGCTGACTGTGTGTGGGGTGCACACAAGGATGTTTTAGATTATAATGATAGCTGTAGGAAATCCAGAAGTTTCAGTGTAAGATGGAAAGAAATGCCTCTGGCAGGTGAGAGTATTAAAATCCTAGTGGTTAAGTGGTGAAACATCTGCAACGAAGTGCAAGAGTTTGAAGAGCTCCTAAAAACACTGAAGGCCACATAATACTAGAAACAGCAAGCTGGTTAAAACTGATCTTGACAGTAGTAAGACCTTTGGGGGAAATTTAAGTGTATATTGAAAGGATAAGGAGATGAGTAATGGAGATGGTGCAGTTGTCACAGTACACAAGAAACTCAGGTCCACTGAGATAGAAATTGAAACTGCATGTGAGGCTGTTGGGCAAGACCCAATATCAAGGGTGGGCGTAAAATTATAATAGGATCCTTCTGTCAACCACCAGACTCACCTCCTGCAGTAACTGAAAACTTTAGAATGAACTCCAGTTCGCTTATACGTAAGTTCCCTAATCATACTGGAGGAGAGATTAATCATTCAACAATCAAACTGGGATGATTATTTTTTTAGGGGTGGGCATGACAAGACATTGTGTGAAACATTACTAAATGCCTTCTCTGAAAACTACTAAGAACAGAAGGTCCAAAACCCCACTCTTGATGGAAGTATATTAGATTTAACGGCAACAAACAGAGTAGACCTCTTTGAGGTCCACATCAAAACTTGTATTATTGATCATGAAAGGATTGTACCAACAGTGAATACCAAAGTACAAGAAGCAACTAAAATGAACAGAAATTTTTATACGTCCAAAAACTAGACATAGAAGTAGTAGTGCGAAATCTTAATGAAGAACTTGAAACTTTTAGTTCAGGACAGGAGCATGTAGAAGACCTATGGCTAAAGTTCAAAAGAATAGTTGACCATGGACCGGGTAGATTTGTACCCAGTAGAACAGTTCACGGTGGGAGAGGTCCTCCATGGTACAGTCAATGTAAAGAATCTTCTAAAGTAACATGAACTGCTGCATAATAGGTATAAAAAAGCATAGGGCTGAAGCTGGAGAGATGATGAATGAAACACATTTGACAGTGTGAAGCCCTCAGTGTTTGCCATAGCAGAATATTATCAAATGATCTTTCACAGAACGCAAAGAAGTTTTTGCCATGTGTAAAGACTGTTAGCGACACCAGTGATAGCGTACCGTCACTAATGGACAAGGCAGGAATTGAAATTGAGAGTAGCAAAGCAAAAGCAGAAATAGTTAACCCTGTTTTCAAACGCTCCTTTACAAAGGCAAACTCAGGAGTTTGTCCCAATTTAGTTCCTGATCCATTGAAAATGGCTGAAATCGTCCAGGGCCCAATGAAATACCTATCAGATCCTACACCCAGTTTGCAGCTGAGTCAGCCCCTCTGTTTACTATAATCTGTCATAGAACCTTGAAAAAATACTTGCCTAGTAGCTGGAAGGAAACAGAAGTCACACCTGTTTTCAAAAAGAGTAACAGAAATTATCTACGAAACTGCCGTCTAATATCCTTGACATCCACCTGTTATAGAATCTTAGACTGTATTCAGAGATCGAACATAATGATGTGTCTCAAACTGAATGACTTCCTCTATGCCAGCTACATTGGATTTTGAAAATGTAGGTCATGTAAAATCCAACTAACACTTTCCTCACATGTCATCTTGAAAGCTGGAGATCAAGTCACTCGGGTAGATGGAGTACTTCTCAATTTCAAAAGAGCATTTCTCTCAGTATTACACCTACACTTATAATCAAAAGAACGATTGTAAGATGTATCACACAAAATCTTTGAGTGGACTGAGGATTTCTTCATAGGGAAGACACAGTGTGTTATCTTGGATGAGCAAATCATTGGCAGATATAGGAGTGTGTTGCTGTTCACGTTATATATTAATGATCTTGCAGACAATATTAATAGTGTCCTCAGAATGGGATTTAAATTCAGGTTGATAGGGTATTCACTGATGACATTACTATCATCAGTGAAAGCGAATAAGAATGATAGGATCTGCTGAATAACTGAATGCTCTAGTGAGTACAGAATATGAATTGAGAGATGAAAGCAACATATGGAAAACACTGACAACAAGAATAGTCAGGGCAGTAGCACATGCATTACAGCATCCGTTGTAGTAGATGGAGCTGTAGAGGGTAAATGCTATATAGAAAGACAAAGATTGGACTGCATGCAACAAATAATTGAGGATATACAGGGTGTTTCAAAAAATGACCGGTATATTTGAAACGGCAATAAAAACTAAATGAGCAGCGATAGAAATACACCGTTTGTTGCAATATGCTTGGGACAACAGTACATTTTCAGGCAGACAAACTTTCGAAATTACAGTAGTTACAATTTTCAACAACAGATGGCGCTGCGGTCTGGGAAACTCTATAGTACGATATTTTCCACATATCCCGAAACCTTTGACAACGTGTCTGGCAGAATGGCTTCACATGCAGATGAGATGTACTGCTTCAGCTGTTCATTTGTTTCTGGATTCTGGCGGTACACCTGGTCTTTCAAGTGTCCCCACAGAAAGAAGTCACAGGGGTTCATGTCTGGCGAATAGGGAGGCCAATCCACGCCGCCTCCTGTATGTTTCGGATAGCCCAAAGCAGTCACATGATCATCGAAATATTCATTCAGGAAATTAAAGACGTCGGCCGTGCGATGTGGCCGGGCACCATCTTGCATAAACCACGAGGTGTTCGCAGTGTCATCTAAGTCAGTTTGTACCGCCACAAATTCACGAAGAATGTCCAGATAGCGTGATGCAGTAATTGTTTCGGATCTGAAAAATGGGCCAATGATTCCTTTGGAAGAAATGGTGGCCCAGACCAGTACTTTTTGAGGATGCAGGGACGATGGTACTGCAACATGGGGCTTTTCGGTTCCCCATATGCACCAGTTCTGTTTATTGATGAAGCCGTCCAGGTAAAAATAAGCTTCGTCAGTAAACCAAATGCTGCCCACATGCATATCGCCGTCATCAATCCTGTGCACTATATCGTTAGCGAATGTGTCTCGTGCAGCAATGGTTGCCACGTTTGAATTTTGTATGGATAGGGGTGTAAACTCTGGCGCATGAGACGATACGTGGACGTTGGCGTCATTTGGACCGCAGCTGCAACACGGCGAACGGAAACCCGAGGCCGCTGTTGGATCAACTGCTGCACTAGCTGCGCGTTGCCCTCTGTGGTTGCCATACGCGGTCGCCCTACCTTTCCAGCACGTTCATCCGTCACGTTCCCAGTCTGTTGAAATTTTTCAAACAGATCCTTTATTGTATCGCTTTTCGGTCCTTTGGTTACATTAAACCTCCGTTGAAAACTTCGTCTTGTTGCAACAACACTGTGTTCTAGGCGGTGGAATTCCAACACCAGAAAAATCCTCTGTTCTAAGGAATAAACCATGTTGTCTACAGCACACTTGCACGTTGTGAACAGCACACGCTTACAGCAGAAAGACGACGTACAGAATGGCGCACCCACAGACTGCGTTGTCTTCTATATCTTTCACATCACTTGCAGCGCCATCTGTTGTTGAAAATTGTAACTACTGTAATTTCTAAAGTTTGTCCGCCTGAAAATGTACTGTTGTCCCAAGCATATTGCAACAAACGGTGTATTTCTATCGCTGCTCGTTTAGTTTTTATTGCCGTTTCAAATATACCGGTCATTTTTGAAACACCCTGTAGGTTGCAAGTGCCTCTCTGAGAAGAGGAGGTTAGTGCAGGAGAGGTGATGTTCATGGCTGGCCACATCAGAACAGTGAGAAGACTGATGGTAAAAAAGTACCAAATGACACAGTGTCGAAAGACATTGGATGGAGGAACATTGTAGTGTGGGTTGTACTAAAAGGAGTCATGTCTTATTTCCTGAAAATGTTTAATTATTGATGAACATATTAATCTTATAGCCAACCTGTTTGTGAGCCATGTAGAGGAAACATTCATAGCCATCCAAAACCCCAAACCCCTTGCCTGGTTCAGCTTCATTAACTATATCTTCATGATCTGCTCCTGTGGCCAAGACATTCTATGCTCATTCCTCCACAGTCTCAGCACCTTCTCTCATATCTACTTCACTTGGCTCTCTTCAACCCAGCATGCCTTCTTCCTGGACACTGACCACCACCCTCTCATGGCTACTGTCATACCTCTGTCCATATCAAGCCCTTTAACCACCAAAGGTACCTAAATCTTGGTAGCTGCCATCCCTTCCACACTAAGAAGTCTCTCCCATACAGTCTATCCACACATGGAAGTTGTATCAACAGTGATGAGAAATTCCTTGCCTCACTGGCATATTTAAGAACGGGGGGAGGGGGGGGGGGTTCTGGACTTAAGCCCCCCCCCCCTTTTCAAATGTGAAATTATATATTTTTCTTACATACCTGCACACAGTATCATAAAATTATGGGTAGAAAACAAGGGTTAACAACACCTCTGCTTCAGTGTGCAAAGAAGCAAGTTGTATGCTGCTACAATATGTCAAATATAGATTGTTTCCGAATGAATCTCCACACAACATGTGACGTTTGCCTGCTTTATTTGTTTGTTGATTCTCCTTGGTGTCAACGTACTGCATGGTTATACTGGCTGAAAAATGGGGAGTGGAAGTTCTACACTGACTACTGAAAATGATCTAGCTGACAGTTGCACAATCGTGTTTCACAGTTCTTTACTTTCACTGTTCACAACTCCACAACATTACACACTTATATGGCCAGTTCACTATTGGTAAATGTTGGAAAACCTCATTAATAGTTGCAGGCAAAATCAGCATACTGCTACAATAGTCTGCTGTTGAATATCTATGAGCAGTAAAACCTAACCACACAGTTCACAGTTCTTGCAGAATAATGTGGTATGTGTGACACTATTTTTGAAATAAATTAAACAGACATTGTCATTAATTGTTCTAACTCATGGCCTATTTGTGTTATACTTATTCCACTGTTAAGTTGATGCACTGTTGTTACTCTAACCAATACATGCTTCACGTCTCAAAAATATCGGCCGTACATTGACTGCCTCGAGACCAAAAATCAGTCCTTTATATATCCTCACAATACCAGGCACAGAAACTATACATTGTTCATTGTTTAAGTTACAGAAATTACCATTGAAACATAACTCATAAAATTAAGTGAATACGTTGAAAAATTCCTCCTTTTTAACAGTTCCTTCTACTGCAAAGGTTAGGCCAAATTATTGGTTTAAATAATGAAATTAACAGATATAGTTATACAAACAATACTTTTGACAAACCTGATAAGTATTTTGGAATTAATTAAGTGCTGGCTTTGCTAATATGTTTTCAAATAAAGCCAAATAAATACTTCAAGAATCCTAGTAGTTCTTCTTCCAAAAGTTTGAAATTAGTACAGAATTTATATTTTTTTGTAAGTCAACAATAGAATCTAAGTCACAAAACAATTACTGATTTCATCCTATGGCAAACGAATGGTCAAAATAAATTAGGAAATTAATTACACAGACAAATCTGAGCACAAAATTAGACCTGATGCTATATTCGTCAAGACTGAGGGCCAACCATTCTCTTTTATGGAAATGCAGATTATACTCATGCTTATTAATGGTGATTAGGCAAAATGAAAATAAAATGAATTTAAGGAGGCAGATGGCAAAACAAGAGAGGAAATAAAGAGATGTTCAAATGTGTGTGAATTCCTCAGGGACCAAACTGCTTAGGTCATCAGCCCCTAGACTTACACACTACTTAAACTAACTTATGCTAAGAACAACACACACACACACACATACCCATGCCCGAGGGAGGGCACGAACCTCCAGTGGGAGGGGCCACGCAGTCTGTGACATGGCGCCTCAAACCGCGCGGCCACTCCACGCGGTGAAATAAAGAGATCCCAGCTTGCCTTGTCAGATTACCTTCTCATTGGATTGACCAGATAGATATTATAAATAGCTAACTGGGCAATCCAATGGCCACAAGTGACCGCAGAAAGTGAATTTAACAATCTACACACAAAAGAATATTACATAAGAAATCTCCTTATCAAAAACTACAGTACACATGTTTTTTTTTTTTCAAATTTCTACTTATATGAACTGGCCATATGACAATCTCCATACAAAATATTTACATATAGTGCATTGTACATTGGTACAAAAATCCACAGATTATATTTTTAATAAAATTAGGCACCTTCATCATAAGTGATGTCCTCCTTGGATAAACAAAGTTTACATTCTAAGATACATATCACTTTATACAAGTCCTGTCTTGCTTCAAAGAATATATGATCATGGGTTCCAAAAGTTAAATGGCATTGTGCCTTACAGTTCTTTTTCAAAAATTTCACTTTTTCAATGTTTAGTATTTTGCACAAGCACTTTCACTCTTTTAACACATTTTCTCACCAAGTCGTCCATGCCTTCAACAGGTCCAAGTGGCAGTTAGTGAGGAAATGCACTGCTATCAGTTCCCTTGGAGATGGTTTTCCTTTGTCACAGTATATGAAAAAATTAGACAAAGTATTCCACTTTAGTACACTCACTTTTGCTTCTAAGTATAAGGAAAAATATTTCACACTAGTAAAAAACAAATAAATAAAACACTAATGGCAAATAATAGTCATTAGTTCACAAATAAATACATTACACAGTTCTCGTAATATCACAATAATTAATACTAAAATTGACTATAGTATGAAAGGTGGGGATAAGAAAAAATTTTAAAATCAAAAAAATGGTTCAAATGGCTCTGAGCACTATGCGATTTAACTTCTGAGGTCATCAGTCGCCTAGAACTTAGAACTAATTAAACCTAACTAACCTAAGGACATCACACACATCCATGCCCGAGGCCGGATTCGAACCTGCCGCCGTAGCGGACGCTCGGTTCCAGACTGTAGCGCCCAGAACCGCACGGCCACTCTGGCCAGCTTTTAAAATCAGGTGCATATTATATTACAAAACATTACTCTAGGTCATAACTCTGCCTCAGACTGGTTAAACTTGAAAGATTTCTGTTTATTTTCCATTTGCAAAATCACTAAACTGCCAGGTCCTAGCCTGAAATTCACACCGTTTATGGTCGCATATAACCTTAATGTCCGAAACAGGTACGTTATTTCTAGCAAAAACTCAAGATGTGCAGTTGCATAGATTTACTAATCATTACCTTTGAAAAGACAATAGACTCACCATCACATAACTTAATTACAAATCAAAATTAAGAGGATGGAAGTTGTACCAAATCATTGCCCTACTTATCCACTCAACTCTTGAGTACTACTCTCATTCAACCAGAAAATTAAATCCTCATCCTCACAAAATCAAAAAATGTTACCAAATAGTTGACCTGTCAGAATATTCAGTTATCAGTTAATCAGCAAAATTACTTTTCTTCATTCCAGTATTATCACTTTAAACTCATGATTTTTCAGAGCACAAATAGAAGGTTTCAGATAACCTATAGATTCAATAATGCAGCATTATATGATTTGTACCTCACTAAAATATTGCTCTTTCTGTTAAGCTCTCACTCCCAGCTGCAGGTCATGAATTGCACAATATGCACAGTACCCAATGTTGCCTAGTTCATAAATAAATCATCAATACAGTTACACCACATTTGTTTATATATACAGGTAGTTTTTGATTACTCAATCCTGTCTGTCAGCTGCATTATTTTACTTACATTTCTTACCTCACTAGCTAGTGGAGTGCATTCTCAAAAAATATCCCTACTGCAGAGACACGGTCCCTAGCCATTAAGACCCTAACAATTATTCATTACTTTATTACTTCATTTTTTCTTCATTATCTAATAAATAAACACCTGCTTATCCAATGCAAAATTGATTCCACCGAAAAACACTCCGCAGTAACAGATCCTTATGCTAAGGCAAACTTAACTCTCATTGCTGATCAGACAAAATTATCACTTAGAAAAACTATTATTTCACTGTGTTCTATCAAATTGCTTGAGATTCTAGCCTGAAGGGTGATATACATACAAATCTTGCTTATTCTTTCCACACACATTACTCCAGGCAACTAAATTTAAAGTTTTATTTCCTTAATGTTAGAGGAGACTGTACCACGACACACATTTATAGGTAGATAGTTATCTCAAAGTACGGATTACACTGAACACAAACACTTCTATTATACCACAATAAATATTAAGACCTAGTATTCAAGATGGTTTTTACTGCATATTGGCTCTGCTGCTGCACCAGATTATACTAATATCACACATGAGCCGATTACTTCAGATGTTTATTACAGCTTTCAGATTATCTGCACCTTCTCCTCCACATATGCTAACACCTTTCGTTTTCTGTTTACCTTACCTCTTTGTTTGTAAGAAATTCTTTAACCATGACATCAGTTTACTTTCATTATATTTCATAAAAACAGAATAAACACACTATCTCATAAATTTTTAACGGAATACCACTGCTGTTTTTTTATATTGCCTTTTCTTCCATCCTCTTACGATGCCATTACTTATCACTAATACATATATAGATAACACTGGAGAAACCTTTTCTAAAATATTCGTATGGTAAAATATCCTGCTGTACAAAATCACATAAAAGTCAAAGATAGACTACAGATAGGATAGGAAAAGAGTTTGGCTGCCTCAGGAAATACGAAAAATGAGACAGGTAGCTGTGATAAGCATTTTTGCCAAATTATTGAAACTAACACGGGATGTTGAACCCCCTGCTTGCTTAGTTTAAATGGTTTGATCCAGAATTACCATCTTCTCTTCCATTTCTGTTTCTTGAATTTCTTCTAGCATTTCTGTGGCCATTCTGACTATCCTCCACCCAATCATCGTTGAATTTCTACTAGAATTAGTTCTGTTCATCCTGTTTACCTGAAACTCTCTCCCTCGTTGATTATTATCATCAAAATTCCTCCTATAGTCTTCCACTGAGGGCTTCACCCTCTCCACTTTATCAGCAAAATTCAAAAAATCACTTATATTACCCCTAGGGGAAGGTACAAGCAATTCTGTAACCTTCTGAGGCAACTTAGTTTCTAAACCCATAATTATACAGGCCAAAAAAAAATGTTTTTCAATTTTTTTTTTATTTTTTTTTAGCTGACCTTAACAGATTTTTTATGAGCTGAATCCAAATCTAGCCTTAGGGGTTTTTTTTTTTTTTTTTTTTTTTTTTGTATCACCCATAGTTTTCAAGCAATATGATTTTTACTACATAGTATAAAAATCCTGTGCTACATGGTGAATGGGGAAATTAATGAAATGCTTTGTTACAACATTTACAGTAAGCTACTTAAAACAATGATATGTGTTTGTAGAGGTTTCACTTGTCAGCTGGAATTGGTTTGTATTTTCTTTCTCTTTTTTCATTGAAGCTTCTTGTGTAGATTTTTCTACGATGAATCGCTTACTGAACTTCTCGGTGAAGTGACCAGCAGTAGTCTCCCATCATGTTGGTGTACCTGTGGCCTTGGTAGCGTTTTTCCATCATTTTAATGTCCTGGTGCAAATGCTCTCCTTGCTCCTCACTAACATCTCCCATACTGTCTGGGAAGTAATGGTGACTGTTCAAAAAGTGAACTTTCAGGCTCATTAAACATCCTAAAGTTTTAAACTTGTTTAACATTGTAGCTATAATAGAAACATATTCTGGGTCTTTTTCATGTCCTAAGAACTTTGTAACGGCTTGCTTGAATGATACCTATGCTTCTTTCTCATTTAAGGTCATTGTGAATTCAAAGGTAACATCAAACATCAATTTTCTAATGTCAAGTCCAACAAAGACGCCTTCTTTTAGTTTAGCTTCTGGAAGGTGTGGGAAACTTTTGGCAGAGATGGTCAAAACATGGTCCATCTTGAGGTAAAGCCTTTACAAACTGTTTCATTAGGCCTAACTTTGTTTGTAGAGGTGGTAGGAGTACGTTTTTTGTATCTACAAGGTTTTTGCGTAGAATGCTCTTATCACCAGGTTTTAAAGACTCCCTCACAGGCCAGTTCTTTCTACATCAGTGTCGATCCCTAGCCCTACTGTCCCATTCACACAAGAAACATGGAAATTTGGTAAAGCCACCTTGCTGACCAAGGAGCATGCATGTTACTTTTAGATCACCACATATCATCCAACCATGAGCAGAATAGCCTGTTTTACTTAGCATTATTTCTAGGTTTTCATAGCTTTGTTTCATATGTGCAGAATGTCCAACAGGTATAGATGAATACATGTTACCATTGCGTAATATTTTGGATGAATCAAATAACATCCTCCAGTCTTCCTTTTTGTATACAATACTAAACTCATTCATCAGGCCGGGAATGTCTGAGCAGTACACTAAATTACCTTCTTGTTGAAAAAACTTGGAAAATTGCTGCTTTCTCTATCTATACATTTATATGCTGGTTCCAACTGCCAATAAGTTCTTTTCTTTTAATTTAGAGCCAAGCAATTCAGCTTTTACTTTCGTTAAGCCCAGATCCCTAACCAAATTGTGAAGCTCAGTCTGAGTAAACAATTTGGGCTCTAGACTTTCTGCATTAGAATGGAATTCATTATCATCAGGTTCATCTAAATCACATTGTACATCAGAAAATACTTCTGTTGGAATATAATTTAAATCATCTGGTGGTTCAGGAACTGGCAAATCTACACCATGCCCTACTGGTCAGATGGCGGACAGAAGGTTAGGGTAGCTTATTACCTTTTTTTTTAATTATGACCAGTAATATCAACACTGCAAAAGTAGCAAGCATCGTAATGATTTCTTGGCTCCCTCCATATCATAGGAACAGTAAAGGTTTTTTTCTCAGTTTTGGACCATTTCTCAGATCATCAGCACACACGTAACATACCTTATGTGGCACCCAAGATTTATCTTGATCACCAAGTTTAGATCCAAAGTATGATAGACAAACCTTTTTCACAAATTCTGTAATGTTTCTTTGGTGTTTTTTAATCACAAATTCACCAAAAATATAACAAAAACTGTTAGCAGAGCTTTTACAACCACAATTACACATTGTACTGAGCACATGTACAGGCAATGGGAAAGTGAGGATAGACTAACAGTAAACAAAACATCATCTGTTAACACAAAAATATAATCGACGTTTTTTGCCACCAAATGTTTTTCAGCAGTGCTACAAATGTCATCTACATTCATTACACCTCCTTTTTAAATTATTTTAACTATATAAAAGCTGTTAAATTCTTTAAAAAATCTCTTAATTTAATAAATTTAAGAGAAAATGTGAAGAAATGGTGGGTGATACAGTTTTTCAAGTATCATATTTGGATTTCCCACCGTAAAAAACATAAAAATAAAGTATTTTCAGCAAAAATGTTTTTCCATCATTGGCCTGAGTTATTGATTCACTACCTACTTCTTTGTCCAAATATTTCAGTTTACTTATCCAAGACTGCCCAAATGGGCACAATATGTGATGTTTGCCTCCTTTATTTCTTCATTGATAGTCTTGGTGGTGACTTGCTGCATTGTTATACTGACTGAAAAATGGGGATGGTAGTTCAACACTGACTACTGAAAATGATGTAGCTGACAGTTGCACAATGCAGTTCTCAGTCTTTACTTTCACTGTTCACAACTCCCCAATATTATACAGTTATATGGCCAGTTCACTATTGGTAAATGTTGAAAAACCTCATTAATAGTTGCAGGCAATATCAGCATACTGCTACAATAGTCTCCTGTTGAATATCTATGAGCAGTAAAAACCTAACCACACAGTTCACAGTTCTTGCAGAATAATATGGTATGTGTGACACTATTTTTTAAATAAATTAAACAGACATTGTCATTAATTGTTCTAACACATGGCCTATTTGTGTTACACTTATTCCACAGTTAAGTTGATGCACTGTTGTTACTCTAACCAATACATGCATCACATCTCAAAAACATCGGCCGTACATTGACTGTCTCAAGGCCAAAAATCAGTCCTTTATATATCCTCACAATACCAGACACTGAAACTATACATTGTTCAATGTTTAAGTTAGAGAAATTACCATTAAAACATAACTCATGCAATTAACTGAATACGTTGGAAAAATTCCTCCTTTTTAACAGTTCCTTCTACTTTACATACACAAATCTAAGCACAAAATTAGACCTGGCACTATATTCCTTAAGACTGAGGGCCAACCTTTCTCATTTACGGAAATGCAGATTATACTCATGCTGCCAAGCTGAGAGGGCACACAATAGCAGCAGCACTTGTCTGATAAACAGTAAATTAATGTAGTCTGTTTTCTTTTTCACGTGTTCCCGCAAAGAAGTGAACAATACTTAAGTATTTTACTGTGTAGACTTGTGGTTAGAAAATTAATCATAGATTTTGTTTTTGCGTAAGTCATGTGAATATCCTTGTGTAGGGCAGCTTCCTAGTGTAAATTTTCCCATCACCATAAATTCTGTCACACCACTTAGTTTTAATTTTGTGCTAATAGACAGCATACAGTTTAGATCAGTGTATTCTAGTTTGAATATTTATCTTGTGCAGTAACTTTTCAGTAAATAGGATTTCTAATAACAGGTGTATGTAAATACATAAACTTCACAGAGAAATTTATTTCTGTTTAATAGCTTACAGTCTCAGAGTACAGTGAGAAATCTGCACAGCAACTTTTAGAGTTACTTTATTCTCCATTGGTATATTTGGTATACATTACTTACTCAGTAGTGCCATTTGAGATGTTATGTCTATTTTATACAGAGTACGATATGGCTAGGACTATGCTTGTTGTGAGCGGACACAAGGAGAACTGGCTGCTGTCAGTAAACAGCTGAAACCTGCATTGGCTACCGTTGAGAAGCTTCTAGCTAATGCTCAAAGTTGCAGTGACACCTTTGGTGCCACAGAATCCCCTAGTGACCTGGACATCTCTGCGGCTTCTGATACGCAACATCTGACCAGTCTGTCCTCACTCCAGACTGGATGGCAGACAGAGATGGGTTCGCATGTCTCAGGGCGAAAGGTGAATGAGGTCGCAGGCTGTGTGGCTGGCTCCCTATGTCTTAGTGACACGCATGAGGTCCTACCCAGTGTTGATCACAACTCTGAGCCAGCATGGGATGCCTCTGCTGCTGGGTTAGTGGTTGATTTTCCTGCCCAGACCGGATGCAGACAGAGGGTGGGTATTCTTGTCACTGGAAGCTCCAGTGTTAGGAGGGTGATAGAGCCCCTCAGGAAGATAGCAGGCAAGGCAGGAAAGAATTGCAATATGCATTCGGTATGGTAGCCGGGAGGTCTCATCTGTGATGTGGAGGTGGTCCTGCCAGTGGCTCTCAAGCACACTGGGTGCAACCAGCTGCATGTAGTGGCACACATCGGCATGAATGACACCTGCCACTTGGGTTCTCAGGTCATCCTTGGCTCCTTTCGGTGGCTGGCTGGTTTGGTGAAGGCAAATAACAATGCATTTGGGGTGCAGGCTAAGCTGCCTATTTGTAGCACCATACCCAGGGTTGACCACAATCCTCTTGTTTGTAGCAAAATGGGAGGTCTAAACCAGAGGCTCAGATGACTCTGCGATGGTATCAGATGCGAATTTCTCAACCTCCGCGATCGGGTGCTGAATTGTAGGGTCCCCTTAATAGGTCAGGCATGCACTACACACACAATGCAGCTACTAGGCTAACGGAGTACATGTGGCGTGCGCATGGGGCTCTTTTAGGTTAGAGAACCCCTCCCTTGGGATCAAAGACAATTTGCTTGTTAAATCAGCCACAATGACCTCAGAGAATCTTGGTCCTTTCAGAGCAGAGATAGAAAAGATTAATATGATTTTAGTAAACTGCAGGAGCACCAAGGAAGAATTAGTGTTGCTTACTGACGGTTATAATGCACAGATAGTATTGGGAACAAAAAGCTGGTTGAAACCAGACGTCAATGACAAGGAAGTCCTAAGTTCAGATTGGAATGTTTATCGTAAGGATAGGTTAGTCGTCAATGGGGGTGGCGTGTTTATTGCAGTAAAAAATTTGATAAAATCTAGCAAGGTTATCACGGATTCCGAATGTGAACTAATCTGGGTGAAACTGAGTATCAAAGAACGGTCAAAAATTGTGATCGGATGCTTTTATAGACCACGTGGGTCAGGCTCTGTAGTTGTAGAGTGCTTCAGACTGAACTTGAAGAACATCATCAGTAATTTCAGTAATTTTCCTGATCATGCCATTGTAACCGGGGGGGGGGGGGGGGGGACTTCAACTTGCGAGGTATAGATTGGGAGTGTTATACCATCAAAACTAGTGGCAGAGACAGGGATTCATGTGGCATTGTTCTGGATGTCTTGTCCAAAAATTACTTTGAGCAGATAGTTAGAGAACCAACTCGTGAGGGTAACATCTTAGACTTCTTGGTGACAAACAGACCTGAACTTATCGAATCAGTTAACGTAGAGGAATGTATCAGTGATCATAAGGCTGTGACAGCATCTATGATGACATGTCCTACGAGAAATAAGAAAGATAGGAAGATATACAGGGTGGTCCATTGATCATGACCGGGCCAAATATCTCACGAAATAAGCGTCAAACGAAAAAACTACAAAGAACAAATCTTGTCTAGCTTGAAGGGGGAAACCAGATGGCGCTGTGGTTGGCCCACTAGATGGCGCTGCCAAAGGTCAAACTGGTATCAACTGCATTTTTCTAAATAGGAACTCCCATTTTTTTATTACATATTTGTGTAGTATGTAAAGAAATATGAATGTTTTAGTTGGACTACTTTTTTCGCTTTGTGATAGATGGCTCTGTAATAGTCACAGACATAAGGCTCACAATTTTAGATGAACAGTTAGTAACAGGTAGGTTTTCTAAATTAAGATACAGAACGTAGGTACATTTGAACATTTTATTTCGGTTGTTCCAATGTGATACATGTACCTTTGTGAACTTATCATTTCTGAGAACGCATGCTGTTACACCATGATAACCTGTAAATACCACATTAATGCAATAAATTCTCAAAATGATGTCCATCAACCTCAATGCATTTGGCAATATGTGTAACGGCATTCCTCTCAATAGTGAGTAGTTCGCCTTCCGTAATGTTCGCACATGCATTGACAATGTGCTGACACATGTTGGTGGATCATGATAGCAAATATCCTTCAACTTTCCCCACAGAAAGAAATCTGGGGTTATCAGATCCGATGAACGTGCGGGCGATGGTATGGTGCTTCGACAACCAATCCAACTGTCATGAAATACGCTATTCAATACCGCTTCAACCACACGCGAGCTATGTGCTGGACATCCATCATGTTGGAAGTACATCGCCATTCTGTCATGCAGTGAAACATCTTGTAGTAACATCGGTAGAACATTACATAGGAAATCAGAATACATTGCACCATTTAGATGGCCATCGATAAAATTGGGGCCAATTATACTTCCTCCCATAATGCCGCACAATACATTAACCCGCCAAGGTCGCTGATGTTCCACTTGTCTCAGCCATCGTGGATTTTCCGTTGCCCAATAGTGCATATTATGCTGGTTTACGTTACCACTGTTGGTGAATAGCGCTTCGTTGCCAAATAGAGCGCATGCAAAAAATCTGTCATTGCCCCGTAATTTCTCTTGTTCCCAGTGGCAGAACTGTACACAACGTTCAAAGTCGTCGCCATGCAATTCCTGGTGCATAGAAATATGGTACGGGTGCAATCGATGATGTAGCATTCTCAACACTGATGTTTTTGAGATTCCCGATTCTCGCACAATTTGTCTGCTACTGATGTGCGGATTAGCCACGACAGCAGCTAAAACGCCTACTTGGGCATCATCATTTGTTGCAGGTCATGGATGACGCTTCACATGTGGCTGAACACTTCCTGTTTCCTTAAATAACGTAACTATCTGGCGAACGGTCTGGACACTTGGATGATGTTGTCCAGGATACCGAGCAGCATACATAGCACACACTCGTTGGGCATTTTGATCACAATAGCCATACATCAACATGATATCGACCTTTTCCGCAATTCGTAAACGGTCCATTTCAACATGAGTAATGTATCACGAAGCAAATACCATCCTCACTGGCGGAATGTTACGTGATACCACATACATATATGTTTGTGACTATTACAGTGCCATCTATCACAAAGCAAAAAAAGTGGTCCAACTAAAACATTCAAATTTCTTTACGTACTACACGAATATGTAATAAAAATGGGGGTTCCTATTTTAAAAAACACAGTTGATATCCATTTGACCTATGGCAGCGCCATCTAGCAGGCCAACCATAGCACTATCTGGTTTCCCGCTTCAAGCTAGACGAGTTTCGTTATTTGTAGTTTTTTCGTTTGATACTTGTTTCGTGAGATATCAATGGACTACCCAGTATTTGCTCAGAAAGGGTGACAGGATACAAATTTCAGAATATCTCAGCAGTCAGCATCAAATATTCAGTGATGAGGACGAAGATGTGGAGGACAAATGGAAAAAATTCAAAGGCATCATTCAATATGCCCTAGGCAAGTATGTTCCGAGAAAGATTTTAAGGGATGGGAAAGATTCACCATGGTTTAATAGCCACGTTAAAAAAGTGTTACATAAACAAAGAGCATTTCATCTCAGATTCAAGAGAAGTAAAAACCTAGCTGACAAACAAAATCCGAATGAAGCGAAAATGAGCATAAGGGGAGTAATGAGAGGAGCAGTCAAAGATTTTGAAAGTAAGACATTGTCGACCAACCTGAGTAAAAACCCTAAGAGGTTTTGGCGGTATGTAAAATCAGTAAGCAGGTCAAAATCATCTACTCTTTCTCTCAGCAACCACACCAGCAGCGAAACGGAAAATAACAGAGAGAAGGCCGAAATACTGAACTCGGTCTTCCAAAGTTGTTTCACTGCAGAATAGGGGGAAGCAGTCTGGCGTACACGCCAGTATTCTTATGTGTGGAGCACTGCCAGCCTGTTAGGCGCTGAGCATTTACTCATAACTAATTTTGCAGAACACGAAATCTAGTTTGGAAAGTCAAATACAATGTTCGATACTGTGGTTACATGTTAATCCTGAAGCAATTTTGCTAAGCCCTTCAGTGGCAGTTTCCAAGTATTTTATTCTTCCCGCATTATGGGACATTACTACAGTCAAACATGTCCAACACCTACAGTGGCTAGAAGCAGTCCGAATGGGTAAATACACTGCGAGTAATTATAAGGGATCAATACATTGCTAATAAGCCTGGCATAAGTTGGGTTTCGACGTATTTTTGGAAATTATTGCTTTCCGTTTCTGAGTGATAGTCAGATGTTTTGGTTTTTGAGCCATGAAACACCTGTCTCTGCCTGCATGAACAACAAGTAAATTCAGACTGGCACTTTTGTTTGACAATACTTTTCGCACACTATCACTTTGCCATTATTTATTTACTGTATACCGTAATGCATGTGAATCCATTTTTCATCTTAGTGAACTACTGGTCGCTTTGATTCTGATGAAAACCTGAGAAACTATGGTCTTTTAGCAACAATGCCCTCTTGTCCGCACAAAACAAATTGTCAATTTTGACACCTTCTAGAAAGAAAATCCATAGACAGAACATTGTTTCTAAGTGTTTCCTTGCTAGCTTTGAAGCTCATTTCTGTTTGACAAAAGTTGTGCAGTTTTCACAAAGTTTGTATTTCTTTTTATTGTTCGTAATGCCTTAGAAATTGCTGACTGATAATACATGTATCCATATCATCAGTTTTATACTTATTGCGAGCTTCTTGCTTCTCCTTCTTGGGCGCTAGTTTAACCGTAGCCTTGCTGTACCTCGTCATGTGACCTAGTTCCTGGCACTGCCGCATCACTACTTCGCTTTTCCAGGCAATAGGTATGTTTGCTTTCTCTACAATGAAAACTATAGAATTCATTTCGGTAGTTGTCCGAGGGAGTCGAGATTGGTCAGAAGCACTTTCATTGCGTTTCGTAAGAACAGAAGAATTGGTGCGTCTGAATTTCTTGCAACTTGGGATGTAATAGGGAAGTGCTTTTCAAATAACATACAATTAGTATTGCGCATTCACATTACTAATAAGTTAGAATTTTTCTCCTTCAAGATTGCAGAATAGGAGAATTTATTTTTCTTATGATCTGTTACTTCAAAAATTGGCAAGTCGGCAAATAATCACACGTTGTCCCAATAGCTAGAATGAAAATAAAGCAAAGAAAAGTGAAGTGATACGGCGATGACTAATTTGTTACCCCTTAGTCCATAATCAGACACGAAAGAAGTGACACATGGAAATTACGACAGATGTTGAGAGTCAGTTCTTTGAAATGAACAACCGTAGTGCAGTGAGTTAATATATTTTGACCAGCATTAGTACCTGTCGATGCCCGGGTGTGTAATTATTGCATTATTATGTTACTCCATCTCCTTATTCTTCCTCTCTCCATTGTTTTCCATCCCACTCTTTGACCGTTTCACCTGCATCTGTAGTGAAATTTGGCCTGAAATTCAATTTCATGCGGCTCAATTCTTATGACTTCATCTCCTGAACAGTGTATCCTACAGTAATATAATTTTCCGTTTACATGCAGTGGAGTATCAGGAAATTGTCTGCAAAGTGTGTTGCAAATAAAGTTAGTACACTGTCTTTAACAGTTAGTTTCACGTAATCGTTCTTTACAGGCTGGATTGAAACATGTCCGACAGTAGGAAAAGACTGTCTGGCAGTGAATATAGGAAAAGATGGGCGCTGAAGGAAGATGACGATAAGAAGCAAAAGGATGCACTACAACGATATTTCAAGGCAAAGAGAGAATGACCTAGCAGTGGCGAGGGTGGAAAAATAGGTCCTGAAAGTACAGAAACTAGTGGAGCTACTGCAGCTACATCTTTATCTTCAGGACATGGCCAGAAAGTTGATGAACACAGTAGTGCAACCACCGCATACAGTAGCAATGCTGATGATGGGCCATCCACAACATGTTCAACAGACCTTGTCTGGACTCAAGGCCTGCTTTGTGACGAAAGCTCTGAGATTGAAACATCGGGCAGAACTGAAATTAGGCGACCCGATTCAGAAAATACCGGAGGAACATCAGCCAAGGTACTCACCACCGGAGAAAGGATTGAAGGTGAGCCTAAACTGGAAGACACAATTGACTCAGATCCCGGAAGATGGCCGGAAATTATTACCAGCTTCATTCGAACGACCTTGGTCATGTGAGGTCCTCCCGAGCGCATTAAGGAAGCTGAAGTATGTCATAAAAACGTGGACTACCAGCGTTTCAGCCCCATGCACTACAGCTATTCTTTGAAGAATTTAGAAGAAGCAGATAGACATTGGTTGGTGTACTCTAAGAGCAAGGATGCTGTGTTCTGCTTTTGTTGCAAACTTTTTTGTCATCTACAGTAAAAATTGCAAAGAATGGTATAAGGGACTGGTGGCACCTTGCTTCGTATCTCGAAACTCACAGGAAGTCTAACGAGCATTTGAACTCACGTAAAAAGTGGATCATGTTTTCTGAGGGACTGAAAAAGTCACAAACTGCCGACGCCAATCATCAAAGGCTTCTGAATACTGAAAGCGAACATTGGGAAAATGTTCTTGAGTGCTTAATAGCAGTAAGTCATTTCCTGGGTCAGCAATGTCTGCCTTTGAGAGGAAGTACAGATACACTCTTTCAGCCTGACAATGGAAACTTCTTGAAACTCAGTGAATTATTCGAAAAGTTCGACACTGTGATGATGGAGCACCTGCACAGAACAAAGCAAGGTGAGAACAAGGGTCATCATCATCTTGGAAAAGAAACACAGAATAAAATAATTCATCTTTTTGGGTCTCTATAACCAACAACATGATGAAATCTGCAAAGTATTACAGTATAATTCTGGACTGCACATCAGATATTTCAAAAGTTGAGCAGATGACAGTTGTGGTATGTTTCGTACAGGAGGCAAGACTCGACAGGATATATGATATCTGAATTCAGGAGCATTTCCTGGGATTTATTCCAGTGCCAGATTCTTCAAGCTCCACTTTCACGTAGGTCGTACTCAAGTTCTTGGAAGATAAAAAAATCCTATTGTGTAATATGAGAGGGCAAGGATATGAAAATGGAGCAAACATGAAAGGAAAGGAGTCTGGTCTCAGAAAAGAATTTCGGATATGAACAAGAGGGCATCTCATTGTCTGTTCGACATTGGGATGTCTTGAAGAAGTATCTGCCTAACCTGTTGCTGAAGCCACTGAGCGATACTAGGTGGGAAAGTCACGTTGATGCACTTACTCCCCTGAGGTTTCAAATTGGAGGCGTTTATGATGCAATGGTTCAGATATCAGAAGAATTGGATGGCATGACCGCTCACGGAGCAACATCACTTGCGAATGAAATAAAAAATTACACCTTTCTCACTTCTCCGGTAATTTGGTACGACATTCTGCTTCACATCAGTGTAGTCAGTAAGACCCTCCAGGCCATTGACATAAATGTTTCAGAGGCTGGAGAAATGCTTGAAAAAACGAAAGCATATTTTGAGACTTGCACAACAGAAGGAAAGTTTGTGTCTTTCTTGAAGGATTCCAAAGAATTGGCTACAGAATTAGGGCTAGAAGATCTAATGTTACCACAGATAAGTGTTTCCCGGTGACGAAGTAAGAAGACAATACACTTTACCTATGAAGGAAGGGATGAGACAACAGATGACCCAACAAAATGTTACTATTATTATCTTTTAGATAGAGCAACCACATCTTTGGATGAGAGATTCAATCAACTGAAATCTCATTGTGCTTATTCTGACTTCCTCTACGACATCGTTGAGCTGAAGAATGCACCTCCTGACAGCCTGGACACAAAGTGTAGAAACCTCGCAGTGATTTTGCATGATCATGAGTCAAGCGACATTGATGCACTAGAGTTGAGGGAAGAACTAAAAGTGCGTTCTACATTGTTGAAACCTGGAATAGGTCCAAAAGAGACTCTGAAGCTTATAGGAAGACATAATTTTTGACCTAATGTTAACATTGCTCTGAGAAGTCTCCTAACACTCCCAGTGACAGCTGCGATTGGAGAGAGGAGTTTCTCAAAACTGAAATTGATAAAGACATACCTCCGATCAATGATGAGCCAAACTCGTTTGAATGACCTTGCAACAATATCGATTGAGCACGAGTTTGCAGAGGGCTTAAATAATTACACAGATTGTGTGAAAGAGTTTGCACAAGCAAATGCCAGGAAGGTTCAATTTGTCTAGTATTCTTTTAATTTTCTATGTTATGATCAGTGTCTTGATTATTTACTGTGTTGTTTCTGATTTTGTTCAACATTAAATAGTTATTGTAAATATTATTGTTCAAACCAATTTATCATTAAATTGTAAATATATTTTGTTTTCCATTGAATACATTATCTGTTCACAGCCATGGAAAAATGTTTATTTACGTTAACTGTAAGTTCATGCTGCGCGGGCTTAGCCGAGCGGTCTATTTGCGCTGCAATCATGGACTGGCCCAGCGGAGGTTCGAGTCCTCCCTCGAGCATGGGTGTGTGTGTTTGTCCTTCGGATAATTTAGGTTAAGCAGTGTGTAAGCTTAGGGACTGATGACTTTAGCAGTTAAGTCTTCTAAGATTTCACATGCGTTTGAACATTTTTGTAAATTCACAAGGCTTATTAAAATTAGCTAGATTTCTTCAATCAGGTTTGACTCCATTTTTGAGCTGGTGCCCAGCGACAGTTTTGTACACATCTGTAGAGAATGTCCCAATCAGTTGCAATTTTTGTTTTTATTTTCCAGATCTACATAGATTTCGAGAACATTGTGGCTATTCTCAATGCTTTGAGTTATGTTTACATCTATACCGAAATGCTGAACGTAACTGTCAACATGAAGGTTTGGATGTAAGCACATATTAAACGCCTTGAGACTGGCCACTCAGTGGCTGAAACCTAGCTAGATCTGAAAAGTAAAAACAAAAATTGTGATTGATTGCTGACATTTCCTACAGATTTGTTTAAATAAAATTCCACAAATGTTCCGAGGGGGGGGGGGGGGGGGGGGAAGGGAAGAAAAAAAAGGAAGAAAGAAAGAAACCCATGACCTGTGGGGGGGGGGGGGGGGGGGGGGAACGGCGGCATGAGGCAGCATTCGGGCTTGCGCCAGCCCTGCCGGTAAGGATTGTAACACTGTCTTCCCTTTCAATCGTTGTATGAACGTCAAAATGGCAGATATTGAGATAACCAACAGTGGAATTGAAAAGTAGCTACAATCACTTAGTAGTGTAAAGGCGTCAGGACCAGATGAGATGTCTATAAAGATTATGTGAAAGAACTTGCTTCCCTTCTAGCAGTGATTTATCATAGATCGCTTGAGCAACGAAAGGTACCTAATGAAAGAAGTGCAGGTCAATCCTATTTTCAAGAAAGTCTGTAAGACAGATCCACACAATTACAGACCTATATCGTTGATGTCAATCTGTTGTAGAATTATGGAGCATGTTTTATGCTCAAGAATTATGATGTTTTTGGAAAATCAACATCTTCTCTATAAAAATCAACATGGATCTGCAAACGGAGATACTGCAAAACTAAACTCGGTCTGTTCCTCCAAGAGATACACAGTGCAGTGGGCAATGGCGCTCAGGTTGATGCCGTGTTCCTTGATTTCAGAAAGGCATTTGACACCACACCATTGTCATTTAATGAAAAAAATATGAGCTTACAGAGTATTGGAGCAATTGGATTCAAGATTTTATTGCAGATGGAACTCAACATGTCACTCTTAATGAAACTAAATCAACAGATGTTAAGATAATAGCTGGAGTACCACAGAAAAGTGTGATAGCTGTTTACAAAATATATAAATGATCTAGCAGAAAGTGTTGGATGCTCTTTAAGGCTATTCACAAACAATGCAGTTGTCTATACCAAAGTAGCAATGCCAGTAGGTAGTAAGAATTTGCAGAACGATCGGCAGAGAATTGATGAGTGGTACAAGCTCTGGCAGTGGGCCCTGAATGTAAATAAATGAAACATATTGTGCATACATAAGAAAAGAAAACCACTACTGTACAGCTACACTATTGATGATGAACAGCTGGAGACAGCGTCTGCTGTAAAATAACTAGGTGTAATTATCCAGAGCAACCATAAGTGGAATGACCACATAAAATAGATAGTGGGAAAAGCAGACACCAGACTCAAATTCATTGGAAGAATCTTAAGAAAATCTAACTCATCCAGAAAGAAGTGGCTTATAAGACACTTGTTTGCCCGATTCTTGAGCACTGTTCATCCATCTAGGATCCCTATCAGGTAGGACTGATAGAGGAGACAGAGAAGATCCAACGAAGGGCAGCACATTTTGTCATGGGATTGTTTAGCTGATGAGAGAGCATTATGGAGATGCTAAACAAAGTCCACTGGCAGACATTACAAGTGAGGCATTACGCATCACGGAGAGATTTACTATTGAAAATTCAGGACAGCTCTTTTCAGGAGGAGTTGGAAAACATATTACTTTCTGCCACATACACCTTTCATATTGACCACGAGGAGAAAATTTGAGAAATTAGATCCAATACAGAGGCTTACCAACAATCATTCTGCCCATGCACTATTCACGAGTGGAACAGGTTTGGAGGGACCAGATAGTGGTACCGAAAGTGCCCTCCACCACACACCATTAGGTTATTTATTTTATTTAGCTTATGGCATATAACACATCATATAGAAAAGACATAAAAATCATAAGACACAGAAATAAAGAGTAGTCACAGTGTGTAACATATAGTTGTAGATATAAAAGTGTTTAAAAATAGTGTATATAACAAACAAAAGTTCACAAACAAACATCCAGATTTGTGACATAGTCTATTGCG
Source organism: Schistocerca piceifrons (assembly GCF_021461385.2). Lineage (NCBI taxonomy): Eukaryota > Metazoa > Arthropoda > Insecta > Orthoptera > Acrididae > Schistocerca > Schistocerca piceifrons. The sequence goes on from NC_060138.1 coordinate 569,667,061, forward strand.
CTTTCAGTCGTGGTCAGAAACTCATTGGGGTCTCCTGCAAAACGTCTCAGAGGGCAATTTTCCACGATGTGACGAATCGTCTGCCGGTCCGCACCGCAGTCACATCTCAGGGTGGTGATTTTACCCCACCTGTGGAGGCTGTCTGCACATCTGCCGTTATTTGTCCGAATTCGATTCAGGGTCGTCCAAGTTTTCCTTGGCAAATTGAATCCTGGTGGTTGGACATTGATGCATGGCATATTCTGCAGGTTTTGCGGCACAGATTCTCTCCACCGCATTTTCCGGAGGTTGCCATAATCCGGGTTGAGAGGATGCGTATTTTTTGCCTTTTTTAAAGAGGAGTGTCTTGAGCGCAATCTGCTCATCTCCAGGGTAGGAACATCCTTATGGATTGGCAGTTTCTCGTTGTTCAGCACTTTTCCATACTCGCGTAAGAGAGCGTTCTCTCTGCGCAGGTCCGGTGGGGGAATGTTGCTCAGTATAGGTAGCCAGTGTAAAGGCGTTGGCTTTATTGTTCCTGATATCATCCTCATTGTGTAGTTTAGTTGAGCATCGATCAAGCCTGTGTGTTTACTGTTTAGCCATACCGGTGTGGCATATTCTGCTGTTGTGTAGACAAGTCCCAGAGCCGAAGATCTCAGTACAGCCGCGGAAGAGCCCCACGTGGTCCCACATAGCTTCTGAATGATATTATTTCGAGTTTTAAGTTTTGCGGCTGTATTACGTAGGTGTTCCTTGAATGTTAGGGTTCTGTCAAAGGTGACGTCTAGATCTGGAGTAATTATTATGGTTTAGCTGCCTGTTTTCAAAATGAATGTTGAGCTTTCTTTTTGCTTGGGCATTGTCGAGGTGAAAGCATGTCACCTCCGTTTTTGTCGCGTTTGGCCGTAATCTCCACCTTCGGAAGTAATCTCCCAGCTTTGTTAGATCCGCAGTTAATGTGTTTTCCGTTGCCTCCATTGATCTGCCTCTTGCAGCTATTGCCCAGTCGTCGGCATATCCGAATTTTTGAGAAGTGGTTTCAGGTAAGTCAGATATGTAGAGGTTAAACATCAATGGCGCCAGAACGGAGCCTTGTGGTAAACCATTGTTGAGCTTCATTTGGTCACTTTTTAAGTCGCCCATTATGACTCTGAAACTTCTATCTGTGAGCATGTTATCAATGAGGTTGGCCAGCTTATTACATGGTATGACCCGCAGCAACTTAAATATCAGGCCTTGTCGCCAAACGGTATCATAAGCGGCTGATAGGTCAATAAAGGCTACTGATGTTTTGAGTTTTTTCTGAAAGCTCGCCTCTATATGAGTTGCTAGGGAGAGGATCTGGTCAGTGCAACTGCGGTTGGGTCGAAAACCTGCCTGTTCAATGGGTACCACTTCAAGAATTTTTCCGCTTATTCTATTGTAGATGATACGTTCCAACAGCTTATAGACACAGTTCAGCAGAGCGATAGGGCGGTAGTTTTGGAGCATGTCACTACGTTTGCCTGGCTTTAGTATCGCTATAATCTTTGTTCGTTTAAGCTGGTGTGGGATATTACCCAATTCTAAAATATCTGTTAAGAAGTTTGCGAGCCATGTTCTAGTATATTTTCCACAGTGAAGTAGGAATTCCGGGTGGATGCCATCGAAGCCGGGAGCCTTGCCACTTTTGATTTTTTACAAGGCTGCTGCAACTTCTTCCGCTGTGATAGGCTGGGAAAATTCGGAGGTAGGCGATGCCCTTTGTTTTAAGGATCTTAATTCACGTTTGACGGTCGTGGTGTGTGTTCTGTCCCTTGGTGCTCTTGAGGTTCTAACTATGTGTGCGGCCACATTGTTTGGGGTTATCGGGTGGGTGTCTTTTATTTTACGTTTACTGCCTCCCAGGTTACGGAGTAGGGTCCATGCTTGCCTACTGGATTTAGTGAAATCTAGATTCTCCACGGTGTCCATCCATTTTTCCCGTCGAGCTGCGTCTAAGCTGTGCAACAGTTCGTCCGCGATTTCTTGGTTGTTGGTTTCGGTAAATTCCTGGTACAGGTCTTCGCATCTCTCATTCCAGTCAGGGATGTACTCTTTCCGGTAGCCTCTGGGTACATTCCTCTTAGCCGTGGCAATGACTGCTCCCACAAATCTGTCATAGTTGTCCCTAGTCGGGGGTATCCAACCTAGACACTTGTCAAGGTTTTCTGCAAAGGTGGCCCAGTCTGCCTTCTGGAAATTCCATCATGGGCGAGGAAAGGATTTTATGATTGGGATGTTAAGTCCGACTTTTAAGATAACAGGGCGATGCTGGCTATGTGGGAAATCAGGCAGGACTTCACGAGTTACGGCTAGCGGTTGGTTGTTTTTGTTTTTAGTGACAAAACATAAATCAGGGTTATAATCTCGTCTCCATGCTGCTGATCGAAATGTTCCGCGGTCCTTGGCGTCGAAAATCAGGTGGGTGTTAGTCTCCTCACTCCAGCTCATCAGGGATTCACCGTTCTGGTCGTTTCGTGCATACTTCCAGTTCTCATGGTGACTATTAAAGTCTCCTACGTAGATAGCAGGGTGGGGATATTCTTGGAGTACTTCTGGAGGCCATGGACAGCCAGGAGGCTTATAGATGTTAACTATAGTGGTCTCGCCAATTTTGACAGCAACTTCATGTATGTTGTTGTCTGTAGATATCTTACACAGGGAAGCATTTTCTATCTTATTTCGTATGTAGGTTGCCACGCCGTAATTGCGGTGATAGGTGGCTCCCAGTATCTCGAATCCAGGGATATTTCCTCTAGAGGCCAGCTGATCTATGTTTTCCGCATGAGTCTCTTGTATCGCGACTACGTCGATTTTGTTCTGAGTGAGAACTCTCTGGAGAGATTCACATTTGCTCCTACTTATGCCTTCAATGTTTATGTGGCAGACTCGGAGGCACGGTCCGAGTGCTCTAGTCAATTCTTCATCGTTCATTTGGTTGGTATCATTCATGATGTGTTTACCAGGAGATCCAGCACAGCACACACACCATTAGGTGTCTTGTGGAGTATGATGCAAATGTACATGTTAATGGTAACTAGGAAAAAATGAAACTAAAATTAATTTAAGGAGGCAGGTGGCAAAACAAGAGAGGAAGTAAAGAGATCCCATCTTACTTCATCACAAACAAACAATCACCAATAACTCTCATGGATGTATGTTGTGATTTGTTAATAGTAAACAGCGTTTTTTTAAGCATTAAATGTTATTTATTTCAACAAAATGTTCCATTACAAAGTGACATTACATGTTTTCTTACAGCAACACATATCAGTTTAATGTCAATGGTGAATTAAACACAAAGTTTATGAGCTCAGTCTTAGCGTATTACAGTACCTGTACATGAATCTTAATGAATACAGAAACAGTGCACATTATACGGGTGGTGGACACACTGGCGGAGCATGCACTGACAAGGAAAGGTTCTAGTTTGTTTCATACTTGATTATTTGTGTTAGCAATTGTTAAGTTGTTGAGCTGACAGAGATTCAAAAAACCAATGTTACTGAAGCTAGTATGTGAAGTTTTGATTTCGAGAGCATCACAAAGCAAAATGTGGAAACATTTTGAATTACTTTTCCAAAACAGCATGACTCGAAGAAACTCTGTGCTCTCAGGTCAGGAAAATGGATGCTCCACCACAGTTGGTGTTGATGCTACTGTTTACAAACAATAGATGCATTATTGCTAATTCAGAATCACCGTTGTCAGTCCTGAAGCAAAATCGATGTATTTAATTGACACATCAAGCTCTGAAAATCCACCACCAGGCTTTATGTATAAGTCATTGTTTGCTATCAAACAACAAAAGTTGATGACCACATGAACCTACAACATTTACAAAATCTTTTTGTGCTTGACGCAGCCTTCACTTTGCAAAGCGGCCAATATTGTTAAATTCTACCTAAGTTGGATGGAGAATTTATTTTTGATTAGTTTACTCTCCCAAAGAGGACGGTGCCTTCTGTAAGTGCTGTGCATTTTTCACAGAAAAGTGTGGGTAAAGGTAGTTGTCAAAATGTTGGAACCCTGGTAATCTCCAAGTTTTCGAAGTGAAAGAATGCTCTTGAATATTTCACCATCCATGCAAGCAGTGCTTACCATAAGGCAGCTGTGTTCATTCACATGATGATGAACAAGACAAAAGACATAAAATATGAATGCATTGTTTCATGGTTATATGTAGTGATAAAACTCTGTCGAGTTTCCAACCGTGATAAGTAGTTTAGAATCCATGAGCTTTTGGCCACATACTTCTTGGCCATTGTCAAGTGGTGACTGTTTTTTGGCTGTTGCTCCCATCCTTATATAGCCATGTTGCCTTGTGTGATATTACTAGTGTCCACTCTGATGCCATATAAGGTATTGAGGATGTTTCCACAAATTTTTATTTCAATTGCTGCTTTAAATATGCTATCCCAGAAACTAATAGTCCATGTAATAACTTATGTCTCTTCAAATGCAATACAATGTCCGTTTTCTAGAGCATTATCTGCTACCTGTGATTATTCAGAGTAATGAAGGTAAAAGTGTCTCTCATGTTGTACACATCACTGTTCCATAGTATGCACAGTCTCTCTGACATAAAACCGTCCACAGCCACATGGTATTTTATATACTCCTGGTATTCTCAGGCCTAAATCATATTCCACAGGCCTCATGAGCTGTTGACTTTTTGTTGGAGCTCTGAAGACATGATCGGTTTTATTCCTCTTTATGAACTGGCAAATCTTTCCTGTTACTGAGCCACAGAATGACAAAACTGCAGTCTCCTTCAAGTCCTCCTGAGGATCCTTCTGCTTCTGTGTTCAGAAAGAAAGCAGATGGGTGTCCCAGTCACAGTGTTTGCTGGAAACCCACCCACATGGACTGATATCTGCACGCTAACAGCCATCACCATCTGTCACAGCAACGTTCCGTTCTGAGAACCATGGTGAATTGAGCGGAAACCATCCCAGATGCTGAAAACCTGCTGGAAGAACTGAGCCACTTATGGAAAGTATTCAAGGAAAATCATAACAACAACTGCCAGATTTTGTAAGACATCTTTCTGAAAAGACGGAAGCAGAAGGACCCCAAGGAGGACTCCGAGAAGCTTGCATTTTTGCTATTCTGTAGCTCAGCAACAGGAAAGATTGTCTCTAGTTCCTAAGGAGGCATAAAATTGATTCTGTCTACAGGACTCCAACAAAAGTTCAACAACTCAAAAGACCTGTGAACATCACGTAGGCCTCATAACACCAGGACTTTATAAAATACCATGTGGGTGTGGACAAGTTTGTGTCAGGCACGCTGCACATACTATTGAACAGCACTGTGTAGAACACGAGAGATGCTTTTGCCTTTGATATCCTGAGAAATCAGTGGTAGTGGAATGTGCTCTAGAAAATGGACATTGTATTGCATTTCAAGATACATCAGTTATTACTTGGACTAATAGTTTCTGGGATAGCGTAATTAAAGAAGTGATAGAGATAACAATTTGTGACAGCATCCTCAATAAAGAAGCGACCTACAGCTTAGAAGGGCTTGGGACCAGCCATTGGAAGGTTGAAGTGGGTGTAGTGAAAGTGCAACAAAAACTTTACCTTATAAAGCATTGGACCAAGCACCAGAGATGTCACGAAAGTCAATGCGGCTGTGTAAGGACAGTAGCAGCAACCAAAAAATAATCACCACTTGACAATGGGTGAGTAGCACTCAGCTAAAAGCTCATGGATTTTAAACCACTTAATGTGGCAATAAGCTTGAGAGAATTTCAGCAAAAGATATAAAACATTGCGTGAACCAAAGCTTGGTGTAGCAGTTAAAAAGAAATAGAAAACTTATAGTCCACATCATTGAGGTGGTGATCCTCTGTGGGTATCAGGAGATTGCGTTATGGGAACACACGGACTTTGCGCCCATAGTAGTTGACAAACAAGATGACAAGAACATGGGTAACTTCACTTTTGCACCAATAAGTACATTAGTGAGCCACTCCAAAAATCACATCAATAGTTGCATCAATAACCAACTCCTGGCAAGGATTATTCAGAACATTAATGATGCAGATGGCTTCACAGTTCTTGCAGATGGAACTGTTGATACTGCTGAAGTAGAGCATCTCTCCCTTTGTCCCCATTACTTTTCCCTGGATCCAGTGTGTATACAACCCAGGACAACCGGGAGATCTGGGAAAAACCCGGGAATTTTTTCATCTGGGAGAAAACTCGGACAATTTTCTAGAATTCCGGGAACTTTTTATTGTTTTACTTTACAGTTAAATTTTTGTAATTTTGACTGGTAAGAACTAGTACTCTAGCAAAGAATATTACTGTATCTCACTACTGTAGAATAATACTGCAGCAATAAAACATGCAAAAAAAACCTTAAGTTGCAAAGGAATTACGCCATATATAACAACAAAACACAGTGCTCATACAAGCATCTGCCAATAGCAAAATGCGTCAAACACTTTAGGAAGACTACGGAATGCTTAATAACAACAAATTGCCTCTGATGAGTGTGACGTCACAACTGTTTATGTTAGATTCGTTTGAGCAGTTGCGAGCGAATGTGCAGTTCTGGCTACAGAAGTGTGGCTGTTAGCTGAATTAGCAGTAGCAGCAAGCAACTAGATGCTACCTAGAAAATTTTACTGGCACGCCCAAGCTGCCAGATTCACTCATTCACGCATGCGCAGCAGGTCCAGATGTAGGGAGTGGGGGTTAACCGGGGTATCTTCCCCAGGTGGCAATTTCTGGGGGGGAGGGGGGGGGGGCAAATTCATATTCTTGAGGAAAAAAACCTTGTTTCACAAAGCGCCTAGCATCCAGTGCACGGTGGTCTATTGGTTATTCATATGATTTTGAAATGCATCCCTGTTGGTTCTTGAATACATTCTAAGTTGATTTCTGAATGAATCATAAGATGAATTTTGAATGTGTGATAGTGTACGTGATGTCTCTGCCAGGGGAATCCCCGTCACATCTAGAAATAAACTTAACTGCAGACAAAAGGTGACGGGGTTATACGAGCTGAGCAGATTAAATCTGATTGGGTGAATCCCAATAACTGTTTATGTGGTTGACTGGGTTTGCAGATGATCAGCATTGTTATAATTACTAGCGAAAGCCATAGATTCAACCAGAATCGAAATAAATGTCTAACAAGAATAACAGGTAAGAAAGATTATGTATTATCTTCTCGTTGTATCTAAGAAAATGAAATTTTGACAGACAATATTTGGTCAGCTTAAGTTCTTTTCTGGGAGTAGTGTGGAAAACACATTGTATGAACATGTAATAATGCCTAACTGGAGAATAAATGCAGGATAACTAAACCGTTGTTTGTGGCAGGCTTAGTGAAGTTAACTGGAGAATAAGTTTTGACACTGGAAGGAGTAGTTACAGAAGTAGTGATGACAAGATTGTTCATTAGAACAAGGAAGGAGATGAAATGGGGACATCACACAAATTATGGAAGATTATGATGATTCCAAATTTATAAAAAAATTTCATACTGCTACTATTCGATCTCATGCTTGAGAAACTGGAGCACGTGAATGAACTGTGAAACTATTTCCTAACATAAAGCTTTTTGTTTGTGGTAGGCCAAATATGCATTTCATATTGGTACTTAGTGAGTTATATTCTGTCGCGTTGTAAAAATTACCATTTGTGCCAAAAGTCTCATTTATTTGGTGTGTGTTACAATTACTGCAATATTAGGCAGCCCTATTTCATTTTATCTAGTAGACAGTGACAAAATACATATAATCAGATCAAGAAACCACACCAGTCTTGGGTACTATTTGTATTAACAGCTTTTTCAGTATGAGAGAACGACATTTCATTTTTTCGTGTAGCAAAACGTTTGACGAAAATAGATTCCTTCCCATGAAAACACAGCATGTAAAGCTGTAGCAAGATTAGAGAGAGAAAAACTGCCAGGACTTAAGGATTGAAGATATTTGTACTGTCTGGCTTGTCTTTTGCCTTTACTGTTTCTATGTATCCTATATTTAATTTTATATCACACAAAACAGCAAGTTATTAGCTAATAGGCAACAGAGAGTGCAAATTTTCTGAAGAGTTCTTGTTCTCATGTTTACAAATAATCCCATCCAGCATTAATTGCGAGTTTGTGTTAAGAGGGGCAGAATATCAAACCGACCAACTGGAAACAAGAGAGGCACTACAGGACATTTTAATTTCCACTGTCCTGAATATAGTTGGATGGCATCCATTGCAAAATATTACACATTTGAATTCCACAGAGTGAAATGCAGTGACGTGTGATAGAACAAGTGTCTTTTTGTGCTAGTGCCAGTTACTCTATTAACTGTTCTTGCGATCACAAGTTGTCAAGTGTACCTAATGTGTGTTTGGTTAAAAGTGAACAATTATTTATGCCCAGCCATGCAGGCGGCCAGCTAGCCTTAACAGGCTCAACATGGCCACCGTCTTTTGCGGCAACACAACATGGACAGTGCACGCTGCGAAACAACATCATGGACGATCATCCAGTTAAAGACGTTGTGGTTTACCCTTCATCTATGCAGTTACCTTCGTGTTGGTTTGACGTGCAGACGAAGTTGCATAACTGTGATTAGAACTTTTCTATGCACGGGGTAGCAAATTCTTACATGCCTAGTGTCGGAGCACGCCCCCCGCCCCCCTTGCACATCGTTTCAGCGACGCCAGTCGCCTCGACCGCACCGGTTTCTGTGACCATTGCACCATGAGGGCCTTTCACCTGTTTTCATAATGGTACCAGCCATCCCACCCATGCCAGTTTTTGGGTCAGCCCCCCCCCCCCCCTCCTTGGCTGCATTGCAGCACTGCAGCCACCTTCGGCCTGCTGCCGGCCGCGGTGGTCTCACGGTTCTAGGCGCGCAGTCCGGAACCGCGCGGCTGCTACGGTCGCAGGTTCGAATCCTGCCTCGGGCATGGATGTGTGTGATGTCCTTAGGTTAGTTAGGTTTAAGTAGTTCTAGGTTCTAGGGGACTGATGACCACAGCTGTTAAGTCCCATAGTGCTCAGAGCCATTTGAACCATTTTTTTTCTGCCTGCTGTTGCAGTGGCATCGGCTGTTACACCCGCTATGTGCTCTTTATCGAGCATGCAGTTTGTACACACTGTGCTGACTTTTGCACTCGCACCCTCCACACCATGTGCTGCATGTGGCTTCCCCCCCCCCCCCCCCCCCTACCCCCCCTACACAGACATCAGGCAACGCACCGGTCACCCCTACTGCACTCCCGGTGTGGGAATTGTCCTGCCCTGCTCACACGGGTCTCCACCTGCCAGTGCTGCCCCCAACATGTGTTACCTGGCAGGTTTCCCAAGCTATCTTTGCAAAAAGATAACCCTTGATTCACGTTAGTGGATTGCCTACTGGACAACCACGGCATTTTGGACAACAATGCTCGTTTTGTCTGCCTGGTGAGTCACCTCCACACTCATCCAGACCTCATCAGTGATCTGCTTCTCTCACCGCCCAGCTCACACAACTGTTTGATGGTGAAAGCACTGCTCATTGAGCACCTCTCTCGCCCTCTGGCGGAGGCTATCGACCACATTATTCACGATGAGCATCTCGACGACCGCACTTCTTTGCAGCTTTGGCAGCGCCTACGTGCATTAATTGATGATCAATCATTACCTGACACCACGCTTTGGACATTGTGGATGGTAAAAATGCCTTTGGACCTACAACTTAATCTGCTGTCTTACGTCGTTGAGCCACTCGAGGTTCGTTTTCGCATGGCAGATCGAACTTACACTACCATTCATCACCAACACTGCCTGTCACGGATGACATCTCCCTCACCCTCTGTTGGCATGCCTGCACCTTCGGTTCCACACCCTGCCAGCAGAGGCCAGTGCATACGCCTCTGCTGCCAGTCACGAGCTGCCACCTAGCGGCCTACAAGAGGTACTCCCTGCAGCCTTCTGACCGTCGCCGTCCTCACCCGAGCAGCAGCTCAATAGACTACCGACCCCAACGCAGACAGCTGCAGCCCCTTTCCACTCCACACCGCCTAGCCTACTGGCCTATCCACTGTGCTGGTACCATGCTGTTTACAGGGATGCCACCCACAACTGCCGCATGCCTTGTGCCTACCCAAATGATTCCGACAGGCACATTTAGGCGCCACATGACCTACCATCCAACACTGCTCCACTTGCTTCAACGATGCGACGCCTCTATGCCACAGACATGTCATCGGGCACTCACTTTCTTGTCGACACCAGTGCCGATGTAAGCATTATATCATCCAAGCATGCCGACGACACACTTTCACCTGCTAAACTCACCTTGATCGCTGCCAATCATTCTCCTATTGCAGTCCATAGCTCCATCAAGATGTCACTTCGCCTACCACCAGTCCACACCTTTCCTTGGACATTCCATGTTGCCGACATGGATGAGCCTGTGATCACACATTACGAACTTTCACCAGACTTGCAGGCCACTGTGCTCCACAATGCATCTGGCTGTACTGTTCTGTGCTGAAATGGGTTGAGCACGACTTCACCCTCCACTTCCCCGGCTACGCTTTCCACATGTGCATCCCTGCTTGAGTGCATTACTACACGGCTCTGACCTGCTGGACATGCACTCCCAAATCAATGAATTCTGCACCCAGAACAATGCGTTACGCACCTAGATTGACTGTGCTTCTGCTGAATTGTCACACGCACGACGTACGATATGTCACCTATCAGCAGAACTGCAATGAGGCGACCCAACACAGACCTCTACTGTGCCTTCTCCCCATTCTGCTCCTGTGTCGAGCAATCATCCATCTGCTATCATTTCCTCACCACCGCAGACGAATCTACAAGACGCATGTCCATGCTGTGCTCCTGTACTGCGTATTCCATCGCCGACTTCAGCCGACACAGCACCTATGCCGCAAGGTCAGTGAACTGACTTTGCCTGTGAACCCTTTCCTGACCCCTCTTGCTGACCTCCCTCCACGAGTATTGGCCATCAGTAATGGCAGTTATCATAGGATTCGCGCCATAGATGGCCCACCTGTATGTTATAAGGCCAGGCGCCTTAATGCTTCCAAACTTCTGCGCACCAAGGAAGTCGTTCAGGATCTGTTGGCTTCAGGTGTGTTGCGCCCTTCTGATAGCAACTGGTCTTCACCTAGTCACCTTGTTCCTAAAATGGATGGCTCCTTTTGCATGTCCGGGGACTACAGAGCCCTTAATGGTTGCACCATTATTGATAACTACCCAATTCCTCATATCCAGGATTTCATTAAATTACTACATGATTCTCTAAGTTTTTCTCTGTTTTGGATTGTTCCAAGACATAGCACCAAATCCGTAAGCAACCACCAGATATTCCGATGATGGTGATCATCGCACCCTTTGGTCTGTTTGAATATTGTTACATGCCTTACCAATTGAAAAATGCTGTGCAGGCGTGGCAGTGGTTCATGGATTCCATTTTGCTACCTCTTCCATTTGCTTATGTTTACTTAGATGATATACTGATCTTTTGCTCCTCTACTGAGGAGCATCAAGTTCACCTTGATGCAGTCCGTTCATCCCTCACTGCCAATGGCATGGTGATTAACCATGATAAATCTCAACTCTGTTCCACATCAGTGACCTTTCTAGGCCACACTGTCTCTGCTGATGGCCTCTGACCGACGAGTTCTCGTGTCAAAACCATACTTGGTCTTCTTCTTCCTGAGGATTATGCTCAGCTCCGTCATATTCTAGGTAGGGCAAACTTTTACCGCCACCATATTCCTCAAGCTGCCTCCATCCAAATGGCCCTCACCAACGCCCTCTCCAGCAAAAACACCACAGGGAAATGGCGGTTGGACTGGACCAAACCCATGCTCGAAGCCTTTGGTAACCTTAAAACTATCCTCACCAAAGCCCTTACACTCGCCCAACCTGACCCTGAGGCCCGTGATTCGATCACGACTGATGCCAGTGACTCAGCTGTGAGCACTGTTTTACAACAGCACACTGCTGACTCAACCCAACTGCTCCACTTCTTTTCCCAGATACTGACTAGGAGCCAGTGTAAGTGGTTGGCTTTTGACTGTGAGCTCCTCACTGTGTACAAGGTGATTAAACATTTCCATAGTGACCTTGAGGGGTGACCTTTCATGATCTACACAGATCACAACCCACTCATGTATGCTATTCGTAACCCGGCTAAGGACCTTCCGCCGAGGCATTTCCGCCATATTGACTACATCTGTCAGCACTCTTCCAACGCATGGTATATCTGTGGTGCAGAGTGTGTTGTGGCAGACTATCTTTCCTGCACCTGCATGCTAAGTGCGCCACTGAATCTGGAAGATCTCGTCCGACTTCAGGCCTAAGACGCAAAATTTAACCGACTGGAAGAAGATGCTATGATATGCAAATGATTAGCTTTTCAGAGCATTCACACAACGCTGGCACCGGTGGTGACTCATACAAAGTGCTGACATGAGGAAAGTTTCCAACCAATTTCTCATACACAAACAGCAGTTGACCGGCATTGCCTGGTGAAACGTTGTTGTGATGTCTCGTGTAAGGAGGAGAAATGCACACCATCATGTTTCCGACTTTGATAAAGGTCGGAATGTAGCCTATCGCGATTGCGGTTTATCGTATCGCGACATTGCTGCTCGCGTTGGTCGAGATCGAACGACTGTTAGGAGAATATGGAATCGGTGGGTGCAGGAGGGTAATACAGAATGCCGTGCTGGATCCCAACGGCCTCGTATCACTAGCAGTCAAGATGACAGGCATCTTATGCGCATGGCTGTAACGGATCGTGCAGCCACGTCTCGATCCCTGAGTCAACAGATGGGGATGTTTGCAAGACAACAACCATCTACATGAAAAGTTTGACGACGTTTGCAGCAGCATGGACTATCAGCTCGGAGACCATGGTTGCAGTTACCCTTGATGCTGCATCACAGACACGAACGCCCACGATGGTGTACTCAACGATGAACCTGGGTGCATGAATGGTAAAACATCATTTTTTCAGATGAATCAAGGTTCTGTTTACAGAATCATGATGGTCGCATCTGTTTTTGGTGACATCGCGGTGAACGCACATTGGAAGCGTGTATTCGTCATCATCAGACTGACGTATCACCCGGCTTGATGGTATGGGGTGCCATTGGTTACATGTCTCGGTCACCTCTTGCTCGCATTGACGGCACTTTGAACAGTGGACATTTCATTTCAGATGTGTTATGACTCATAGCTCTACCCTTCATTCGATCCCTGCGAAACCCTACATTTCAGCAGGATAATGCATGACCGCATGGTGCAGGTCCTGTACAGGCCTTTCTGGATACAGAAAATGTTCGACTGCTGCCCTGGCCAGCACATTCTCCAGATCTCTCACCAATTGAAAACGTCTGGTCAATGGTGGCCACGCAACTGGCTCATCACAATATGCCAGTCACTACTCTTTATGAACTGTGGTATCGTGTTGAAGCTGCATGGGCAGCTGTACCTGTACAAGCCATCCAACCCTGTTTGACTCAATGCCCAGGCGTATCAAGGCCGTTATTACGGCCAGAGGCGGTTGTTCTAGGTACTGATTTCTCAGGATCTATGCACCAAAATTGCGTGAAAATGTAATCACATGTCAGTTCTAGTATAATATATTTGTCCAATGAATACCCATTTATCATCTGCATTTCTTCTTGGTGTAGCAATTTTAATGGCCATAGTGTAGTTAGTTCAGTGACATTATACTATTATGTTTGTATTACATGTACTTTGCATGTTAATTACACTTCTGACCATTCCTAATCATGTAAATGATTTACAGGAAGATAGTAAAATGAAATGAAATGTATCTCTGAATTAATCTTTCTTTAAATTCTTCAAATGTTGTGGCTCCCTTAAGAGCTTCTGTATATCCTACATTAGTTTTAGCTGCCCCTGCTAATCTCAGTTTTGCAACACTCAATAATTCCTTATCAGACCAACCTTCCACCTCAACCAGATTTCCAAGGTCTCTCACTAAGGCCTGAACCTCCTTGATCGCCTTATAAGAAAAAGGAACAATTAAACTTGTGACTGACATATCTACACCCCATTGTGATGATCATGATTCTACTAACCCACGCAGTTCTGTATTACACACTGTTAATTGTGCTACCTTTTCTTACAAAATGCATACTGCTTCTGGCTCCTACACACCTTGCGTCTCTGGATCTGTCGAAGTTTTGTCCTTTACAAAACTCATTTTGAAAACGAACATTCACAAGACAAGAAAACAAAATATTTTAACTTAATTCTTATGTCTAATCACAGGTCACCTCAACTCCTTCATTGCCTAGCTTATGGCCCCAACAATTATATGTACAACATTGTACTGGAACTGATTCTGCACATGTTGCTGAGTGGGCCTCAAAGTTACATTGTGCACATCTAATAGACACGAACCAATTGTGACATTTAAAACTAGATAAATCCACTGATTCTCTACTCGCAATAAATTCTGATTTTACAAAATGCATGACCACATACCTTTTCTCCATGACCAAATTAAATCAGACAATTTGGATTCACCATACCATGGGCTGTAAGTTCAGACAGTGCTCTAAGAAGGCAACATCAATGATCTGACACCAATGTTAGATGACTTTTTGATTGTCATCCATGAAGAGTGAAACTAGACACCAGAATGACAGTAGATTTGTTTTTAACTTCTTTATTCCAACCCTTGGCCATAGCACAATAGAAATAGGTTATTGGAGGCATCCAGTTGCCTATTCTGCGAAACATTAGATATCCACCATTACTGGCAATGCAAAGAGCGAGCCAAGCATGGCATCACTCAAATGCCACTGTCAGCAATATCTCCATCTGTCACCATGATGACAGCATGGCAGCAAAACTGATAATTCCGCGGAGGCAGCCGTGGCCTCCCTCCAGAGAGCAAGCGGCTCTCTGTTCAGGATGGCTCTCTCTTGTTGCTGTGGTTGAACAGCATACTCTGTATTGCATTCCAGAATGTTGCTCCGGGTGTCAAAGGCTTGTGGTGTAGGCTGTATACTGAGTTGTGAATATTTTAGTACATGAATGGCCGAGTACTTATACCCTCCAGTCAATGCTTGTTTAGGGCTTAAGACAAATACTCTGAATAGGGTCAATATGCTACAAGCTCTTGGCAATTCTACCAGTGGCAACAGCCATGGATGAACACAGTTTCCCCACCCCTAAGAGATACAAGATATACCTAAGGAATGCAGCTATTAAGGCACATCCTGAATACAGTTACACAAATGATTTAAGAGCACTTGAATTCTAAAAACCTGCAGTCATGACGGGAACATTCCTTGCAACAACTAAATATTTGTCTGCACGCTAGAAAGTAAGCTGCTACATACAGTGCAGAAGGCACATACATTTCAGCTATCTACCTTAAGTCAATAGAACTGATGGAAAGATAGAATAAGCTCTACATTTGCAAGATAACTTAAAACATTTACACTAAAGCACAAATTACAAACACAGTGAGTTATTGCCAAAACATATTGAGATTGAGCACCAGAACAATAAAACAAAGAAGTACACATCCTGGAACACATGCTGTCAGACAGGGGGAAGCAAATTATTATTTGTGGGGACTTCAATGTAGATTCTCTGAAAGAGGGTAATAGGAAAATGACCTTGAAGTACTACTCGGTTCTTTCAATTTGACACCCGTTATTGATTTTCCTACTCGGGTGGTAAAGGATAGCAGCTCACTGATAGATAACTTCTTTATAGACCAAGATAAGTTTAACCAGATAAATGCTCAGCCTGTTGAGAATGGTCTTTCTGATCATGGTGCACAGCTAGTTACAATATATGACATAGCTCCATTCAGCAATACTAAACAGTCCTCCAAAGTAGTACGTTCAGTCAAAGATTTAACAATTGCAAATTTCAGGGAAAGCCTACAGCAGTTAGACTGGGATGAGGTGTACCGTGAACCTGATGCCAATTTAAAATATAATTTATTTCATGACATTTTTTTAAATGCATTTGAAAACTGCTTCCCCAAGAAAATAGTTAAATATACTTGTAAGAAACCTTGTAACAAACCATGGCTTACTAAAGGTATAAAAATATCTTGCAACCGGAAAAAGGAAATATATCTGACAGCAAGAAAGAGTAGCGACCCCGAAACTATCAAACATTATAAAAACTACTGTGTTATATTAAGAAAAGTTATTAAAAAATCCAGAAGTATGTGTATCATGTCTGAAATCAGCAACTCTGATAATAAAATTAAAACAATTTGGAATATTATTAAAAGAGAAACAGGTCAACCAAGAGCACAGGAAGACAGTATTACCATCAAATTGAATGAAAACTTTATGAACAAAAAGTCAGAAGTTGAAAATATTTTTAATAATCATTTTCTAAATGTTGTGGATATAGTAGGATCCAGGTGTTAATTATAAGATGGTAGGCTGTTAATGGAAGAGGCCATACATATGCAATTTGATACAATTGAAACCTCACCCACTTCTCCCTCTGAAATTAGGAAAATAATAAACTTGCTTAAAAGCAAAAACTCACATGGAATTGATGGCATTTCCAGCAAAATACTAAAAGCTTGTTCTCAACAGATAAGTAAGATTCTCAGCCACCTGTGTAATAGCTCTCTGGAACAGGGCATTTACCCTGATAGACTGAAATATGCTATTGCTATACCTTTGCATGAAAAGGGGGATAGATCTGACGTCAGCAATTACCGTCCAATCTCCCTTCTAACAGCTTTATCCAAAATTTTTGAGAAAGTAATGTATTCAAGAGTAGCTTCACATATCTGTAAAAATGAAGTACTAACAAAATGTCAGTTTGGTTTCCAGAAAGGTTTTTCAACAGAAAATGCCATATATGCTTTCACCAATCAAATTTTGAATGATCTGAATAACCAAACACCACCCATTGGGATTTTTTGTGATCTCTCAAAGGCTTTTGATTGTGTAAATCATGAAATTCTGCTAGACAAGCTCAAGTATTGTGGCATGAGTGGGGCAGTGCACAAATGGTTTAATTCGTACCTAATTGGAAGAGTGCAGAAAGTTGAAATAAGCAGTTCTCATAATATGCAAAGATCAGCACATTCCTCAAACTGGGAACTATCAAGAATGGGGTTCCACAAGGGTCAGTCTTGGATCCTTTGTTGTTCTTAATATATATTAATGACTTGCCATTCTATATTCATGAAGAGGCAAAGTTAGTTCTCTTTGCTGATGATACAAGTATAGTAATCACACCTGACAAACAAGAATGAACTGATGAAATTGTCAATATTGTCTTTAAGAAAATTACTAAGTGGTTCCTTGTAAACGGACTCTCACTAAGTACATACAGTTCCGTACAGTGAATGGTATGACGCCATTAATAAATATAGACCTTAATCAGAAGCATATAGCTACAGTAGAATATTCAAAATTTTTAGGTGTGTCCATTGATGAGAGATTAAATTGGAAGAAACACATTGATGATCTGCTGAAACGTTTGAGTTCAGCTACTTATGCAATAAGGGTCATTGCAAATTTCGGTGATAAACATCTTAGTAAATTAGCTTACTACGCCTATTTTCACTCATTGCTTTCATATGGCATCATATTTTGGGGTAATTCATCACTGAGGAATAAAGTATTTATTGCACAAAAGCGTGTAATCAGAATAATAGCTGGAGTCCACCCAAGATCATCCTGCAGCCATTTATTTAAGGATCTAGGGATATTCACAGTAGCTTCTCAGTATATATACTCCCTTATGAAATTTGTTATTAACAACCAAACCCAATTCAAAAGTAATAGCAGTGTGCATAACTACAATACTAGGAGAAAGGATGATCTTCACCATTCAAGATTAAATCTAACTTTGGCACAGAAAGGGGTGAATTATACTGCCACTAAAGTCTTTGGTCACTTACCAAATAGTATCAAAAGTCTGACAGATAACCAACAAGTATTTAAGAAGAAATTAAAAGAATTTCTGAATGACAACTCCTTCTACTCTATAGAGGAATTTTTAGATATAAAAAAATAAAAAAAACACAAAAAAAGTTGTTATATTAACTTAAGTATGTATGACTTAAGTATGTATGAGATCTCTGTCCAAACTCTTTGGTTTTACCAATGTCTGCTTGTGTCTGTGTATGTACGGATGGATATGTGTGTGTGTGTGTGTGTGTGCGAGTGTATACCTGTCCTTTTTTCCCCCTAAGGTAAGTCTTTCTGCTCCCGGGATTGGAATGACTCCTTACCCTCTCCCTTAAAACCCACATCCTTTCGTCTTTCCCTCTCCTTCCCTCTTTCCTGATGAAGCAACCGTTTGTTGCGAAAGCTTGAATTTTGTGTGTATGTTTGTGTTTGTTTGTGTGTCTATCGACCTGCCAGCACTTTCGTTTGGTAAGTCACATCACCTTTGTTTTTAGACAAGTATGTTGTTAAATTAACTTAATTATGTCATGTATTGGAAAATTTGACTCGTTCCACATCATTATGAAATATCGTATTCATGATCCATGGAACTAGTATTAATCTACTCTAATCTAATCTAATCTAACCTAATCTAATTTATGTCCACTGAGGGATATCACTTGCCACTACACCAGACCCCCTTTTTGAAGTACGGTGCCCCAGGTATATTGAGGTACTTGTGGCGAACATTTCTTCCAGTCCATTTGATCACTGGAACAATAGGTGGAGGGTCTGTAAGTGGCACAGTGTGGTCTGTAGCCCAAGATCTGTGTGGTACCTGAAGATTGTGGTTTGTGGCGGCTGCACTTGGAAGTCCTGTTGTCCTGTGTGTCAAGGTGAGTGGGTTTCAGCTGCTCTGTGGAGACCGTTTCATGCTTTCCATTCCAGTCTATCATGAAGCCGTTCAGCACTCTGCGCAGCACTAGGAACGGACTTGTATATAGTTGACAGAGAGGGGGTATACTGTGTCACCCGTTGCCAGACACTCGATGTGACCAGATCCTTGGGTATGAAAACTGCTTTGTTGCCATGATGTTGCGAGGATGGTTGTTAATCCATGACATTCTCTCTTTTAGTCTACCAAACTTGAATCTGTGTTAGTCAGACAGTGGGTCTGTAGATCTGCAGCCAATAGATTAGCAAATAGGTGGACTTGCTCACTGAATGCCAACTGTAATTGTGATGTCGCAAGTTATTATGGGATAACATTTATTGCAGTAAGATACCTGGACGTGGAGCCCGGTGAATGTACAGGAGACTGCAAACTTGTGTCTTAGCCACGACTCATAAGCACATCTGTTGCTACTGGTCAGCATGAGAACGTGCTCCTGTGTCACTTCGAATTACCATAACTTGGTATACTATTTTTTGTTATTCAGAAGAAGATCTCCTCCGAATTTCAAAGCTGTACATATTATAGTTTTGGAGATTCAGAAAATTACCTAACCCCCCCCCCCCCCCCCCCAACCGATACTTAGAGTGAAAAATTCAGTTAGGAACAATAACAGTTTGTCTTTTTTTATCATTTGAAATCATTAACAGAGTTCTCAAGGTAGCCAATCAATTTATTTGGATTTTTATTTTAAAAACTTTAATTATTCTTCATTTTTTAGTATAAAAGTTCAGAAAAAATAGTATCTCTTTATTATGTTGTTGTGTGAATAAATGAGAATGAGTGAGAGTGTGTATGTGGGACATACAAAAAATTCAATATTACATTATGTTCAACATTACGTATTTGGAACGTGGGAAAGATGTAATTTACCCGCATTGCTGATGACATATGTCTAAGGGTGATTGCTTTTGTAAGAAGGCAGCTAGAATATTAGTTTAAAGTGCAATCGTTTTCTAAATTATTTTCAAGATTAATTTTATTTAGTTTTGTTTTATTAAACATTGTGTTAGTATTTGCATTTTGGAAGACGCAAATGCGTTTCTGAATAGTGATTGGCTTAGGCGAGTTTTGCCATGAGAATTATCTCGAAGGGTCATTCTGATTGGTCCATCAGACTGATCAGCCAATCAAAATTAAGTAATTCCTGTACAAACTAGTCAGATATACTGTGATTGAGAGAGTCTCGCCAGCTTCGGATGCACAAAGGTAATGTTAAATGTCTCAGTGTTCATTATGTGTAAGATGAAGAATTATTGAGTGCCATGTGTTTAAAATGAGTCATGATGAAAGACGTTGCAGTTACGGACAGTTTGATAAAATTTTGGAATTTTTAGATTGTTTTGTTGGAAAGTTATGAGCATGTGAACTTTTGGCCTTTTGTGAACATTCCGCGTGGCATATTCTGTAATTATTCATGGAGTATTTGGTGAGCAATTTCTTTTAAAGAAACCCACTGAAAAGGAGCGAATGTGACTGTGAGATTGTGTTTTCAATCAGGCGGACTTGTGTAAGATTCTGGCTGCTTTGCGTGTGAAGTTTGTTATTTGACTGAGCATTAAGAATGGTAGAATAGTTCTTCACTAAATGTGGACTTAGTAGCACATAAACTCTTGTTATTCAGCAGTAAATTTTACTAGTCTGAAAATTTTGGACATTCATTTCAGTTAAATGCATCATATTACCGCACAAAATCCCGATAAATGAGAGATTGCAGGACCTGAAATACTACTAGAGTTTACGCGGACTTTACAGGGATAGATATTAGGCGATGTCTTTCTTCAATTCTTCTTTTTCGTCGTCTAGTAAGTATCTACTCTTAAAGAGAAAAGGGACAGTGACTGGACACCATACTGAGATAAGTGGGCATTCCTTGTTGAGCAGTATGACAAATGAAAAGTATCATAACCCGCCCCACCACAATGGTGAACACATTTATTGAAGGCCTAACAATGCCAGAGGGGAAAGCTTCTTCCCACTTACAGTCATGTGCCATTAACGCAGCCTTCAGAGATTGGTGAAATCTTTCATCTAACTCGTTGTTTGCTGGGTGGTAACTAAATGAATGTGACGAGAGTCACATTACTGTAGCAGCTCTTGAAATAGACAAGCCTCCATTTGTCTTCTGTGATCAAACATGATCAGTTGGGGTATGCCATATTGAGCAAACCAGCCTACCAGTAGAGTCACAGCCAAAGTGTCTGCTGAAAATACTGGTAAACTGATCCAGTGCATAACTGTTATTTTCAGAACATGGAAGAGGTCCCACCAAATCAATATATATGTGTAAAAAATGGGCTGTAGGCTCAGCAAACATTCCCATAGGCATGTGCAGGTGTCTGCCAAACTTTTTTTTCTGGCACATTGTAAACAATATTGAGCCCAGTGGCAGTAAACCTTTCATATTCCGGGCCATTTGATGTATTTTGGCAGCAGTTTAGTTGGAGCCCTGGCTCCTGGGTGTGCTACATTATGAAAGGCACAGAAAACTCTCTCCTGCGTCTTGGTGAAATGTAAGGATGTAATCTACCCTGTGATGTATCACACCATAAGGTAAGTCCCAGCTCTTTCACCTCCACTTTATCGAACAGCAAACCGTGAGATTGATTAGCCAACAACTGAGGCAGCTCAGGATCTTATTTTTGATCAAATGCTATTTTCTCCCAGCAGACTGCCATGATTGTGTGGCATTTTTAATGTCAATAAAGTTGACATTGAACAAACCAAACAGAGTAGTGATTGCAGTCTTCTTCCTATCACCCCTTGGGACCAGAATCTTTGCAAATGCCTTGCAACAGTCAATAACACTGACAACTCTTGCGCCTGCTACAGTGTTTTTGCAGTCTGCCACCTGAGGTAATGGATATTTATTGAGAATAGTATTGGAAGGTTAGAACTTTCTGTCCCTTTTTGTGTCAATATGGATAGTTGATGCCCATTGACTATCTGACGGAGACATGATGCCATCAATAATCTGTCTTTCTGTCTGTCAATGTCATACATAGCTGGGGTGGATTTTACTGGCATAATGCAGCATGGCAGGCCATTACTGGAGAGCTGGGTAAATTTCAAATATAGTGCTGAGTGTTGCACTTGCAAACCATACTCGGTTTCCTGATTTCTGTAATCTCCAGAAATTCCCGCAGTACCACACCACATCTGCTGGAAAATTAAGAAAATTGAGCCATTTCTAGGAGTTGGTTAGGAGACAAATCTGGAGCCAGTTGGAAAAACTGCAAAAAATCAGCTCCCAAAATCACTTCCAACACATATGGCCTAAGGAATGGCCATGTGAATGAGTGTTAGCTGAATAGCAAAAGTGGTGACCCCCCTGAAGAACCAAGATCATGATTAACAATACAGACAGCACTACAATCATATAGGAATCACAACTTTAGCTATATACCTTAAGTGAACAGAACTGATGGAGAGAAAGAATAAGCTCCAGACTTGTAAGATAACTTTATATATGTACACTAAAGCACAAATTACAAAAGTGGTGACTTAGTGCCAAAATATATCAGGAGTGAGCACCAGAACAATAGAACAAAGAAGTACATACACAAAGATAAAACACATTGAAACATATCCTGCCATGTATGTCCACTGATCAATATCACTTATTGCTACAACCACATCAGTGTTGTCAGTAGTAATACAGAATTTGTGTTCCAATGCACCACATTTGTGGAATTCTGGCTCAGTTCCATGACAGTGACTTTATGGGTAAACCACAGTCTGAATACTCATATGGTGGTTGATTTTTCATTAAACACCACACACCTAACATAGTTCTCTTCTTCAAGGCCGTTAAACTGCAACCAACAAAACAAGAAAGTACTTTTTGCAAACACAAAAAGCACCATTTTCCCTCCCATATTTTTATTTACAACAACACCACACACTATCAGAACCACAGTTCGCTACCAGTGAGATAGTGGATAGTCTGGATATGGGAGTGGTAAGATGTTGACCCATAATATAACAAAACTTAATAATAGTTATATGCCTCAGCAGCATTTTAACATTGACAAATTAAACAAGTCGAAAGAAGTTTTATAGCGGCCACTATAAAATCATTAATACTTCTGACAATGAAAATGACACAACATTTACCATACACTTCAAAGTTTATACACTTACTTTCAGATACAGTAAATGGTAAGAGAATCAAAGTTAACAAGTTTCAAAACAATAAACCACAGAAGAGCTGAAAACAAATGCATTTGATTATAAATGGTGCATTAACATAAGGCTACCAACTTGAGCTAGCTGAGCCATTACTCAGTCCTTTCAGATGTAAAACACACATTGAGTAAACATTAAAGCAATGTGAGTACAAGTTACACACTAGAAGAGCTCAGAATGTCCTTATAAACTTAAAAACAACACAAGCTTGCATACATCAGCATAGTAGCCTTGAATTACTGTAGCAACTTCAAAGGATCACACAATGCAAAACAACTGCCGATTTTAACAGCTGGGCCATTAAACCAAAACACATAATTAAAAACAAATAATTTCTTGTAAATTAATTCCAGTTTACAGATCACAGTTTATACAGATAAAGAGATAACATCTCTTCTTTCACAAACATATTCAGAAGAGAAGTAATCCATCCATTATTCAGAGTCACAATATTTGTCAGTGGTATAATGTATATAAACATATTCAGAAGAGAAGTAGTCCAACTATTCTTCAGAGGCACCATATTTGTTAAAGATCACAGAGGAATAATGTACAGTAATAAAAATATAAAAGCAAAAGTGCACATGAAATAGCTTGCTGTACAGTCAACAGATTTAATTACACTGTCCAGTAAATAATAATAGTCGAACATTAACAATGTGAAGATTCTTGTTCACTATTGCACTCGGGATGTGACATAGATGAAACTACTTACTGTTTTGAAAATGGATTAGATTAGGTTCAACTATTTCACATAGACTCTAAGAATTTAATATTACCTCACTTGTGAGAAATGTTTCGGGTTAATAAATCATAAAAGTATGTGGTTCATTGTTATGTTTCTGTAGTTTGAAATCTGCAACTTATGTGTTATATCCTAGCCAGTAATGCCACCCGAGCCCGCTGCCAAAAGGTTGGCAGCATCAAAGTCCGGACGCGGTCCGCATAAGCAGCGCCAGCGAGACAGCAAATCGCCGCAAGTCTGCGCGCGCCACCGCTGGCTTCTGGCTTCTTAAGCGCTGGAGTCGCGAGCACTAGGACAGTTCTGTATTCGCCGCTCAGTTGTATACTCACCACCGAATTGTGTACTTGCTAGTCAGTTGTGTGTTCATCGCAGCAGAGTTGTTGTTTGTCGTCAGCCATCGCTGACCTAGCCGCTCCGACTCGAACTAGACAGATTTCTGTAGACACCGAGTTAACTACTGTGTTTCTGTATCTTCATTAATAAAGATAGTACCGACTTTTATTTAATCAGAGTGTTTGGGTTTTCATCTTTCTGTTCACTGTTCCAGCGGACCGGTCGGCCCGCTATTAAAAGTGTGGCGGTGACATCGTAAGCCGTTTCTACAGCGAATTGTTTGTCGTTACGAACGCCGCCACAAAATTATGAGTATGGTGTACATTTAGAAATCAACATGTTATGTTCCTAAATTACTCAAAACCTTAATTATTGACTTGATTAATTAGTGAGAGTTGGCTTATATGTAATTAGAATTCCAAAACTTTTTTGGTTTATTGGACTTCCTATTTTATATACAAATGTGTTTTGGTATCACCTGTGTCAAACCTAAATACACAGATGAAACCTCAAATTTAATTGTAATTATTGCAGAAAAAATTGAAAAAGAGTTCTAGTATTCAATTACGCAAACAAATATGTGACCTTTCTGTGTACATTTCTTTCAAAGCCAATTCATAGTGAACACAGATGCATGCATAGTCCAACGTGACACTCACTGGAGTCGTGTGCTCTAATTTATATCTTGATTTATCTGCAGGAGAATCCTTCAAAACCACATAATCCTTGAAAGTAATATGATAAATGCATGCAGCAACTCATTTAAAAAAAGCCTAGAATTACTATATTTTCAGATTATGTGTTATCTGAATCATCCATCATCAAATATTTCATTTTCATTACCTGTAGGTTCATTAAGTACTTTATAAATTATTTTGTCCAAACATTTCTCCTCTTCACTGAACATTTTCAACACAGAATCAACACAAAAGCGTGCAAAATGAATGAAACAGAGGACTGAAAATTCAGCTAGTGCCTACAAAAAAAAGAAAACAAATGTTTCAAAAATGACTAACTTTTACTGTTACTACCACCCAGGGGGTCACAGCAGATGCAGACCTGACAGGCATTTGTGACAGCCTTAACTATGCATTCGACACTAAGAAAAATCAGCATAGCTGGTGTGACATAATTTTACATCTGATGCAATTTCCATTTTCTGCAAGCACTGTAATATTACATACAATATGTCAAACACACACTAAATATTAATGGTTCTCATTTTATAAGTTGAAATATGTTCTTGGAAAGCTGGTAATGTGTGCTTCTTGGAAAGCTGGTAATGTATGCTTTCAAATGAGTAGTAGCAATAACTCCTGTGCTGCCCATAGCTCAAAATGTTTCCCCATTAGATATTGTTGTTATAAATTTAATTGTCTATAACTTTTAATTATTTATGTTTCAAGCAAAAGAAATGACATCATTGTAATCAGGGAGTTAAATATAAATAATTGAATGATAAGTTTAAGTGAAATGTTGCATAAATAACAGTTTGAGAAATTCATATAAGATACAGTGAGCAAAGAAGTTTAATTACCAGGAGAAATTGATTCCAATGCACACACAAGGCTCACTGACAGTTCCACATCCCAAAACCTCTCCATCATTATGATACACTCCTGGAAATGGAAAAAAGAACACATTGACACCGGTGTGTCAGACCCACCATACTTGCTCCGGACACTGCGAGAGGGCTGTACAAGCAATGATCACACGCACGGCACAGCGGACACACCAGGAACCGCGGTGTTGGCCGTCGAATGGCGCTAGCTGCGCAGCATTTGTGCACCGCCGCCGTCAGTGTCAGCCAGTTTGCCGTGGCATACGGAGCTCCATTGCAGTCTTTAACACTGGTAGCATGCCGCGACAGTGTGGACGTGAACCGTATGTGCAGTTGACGGACTTTGAGCGAGGGCGTATAGTGGGCATGCGGGGGGCCGGGTGGACGTACCGCCGAATTGCTCAACACGTGGGGTGTGAGGTCTCCACAGTACATCGATGTTGTCGCCAGTGGTCGGCGGAAGGTGCACGTGCCCGTCGACCTGGGACCGGACCGCAGCGACGCACGGATGCACGCCAAGACCGTAGGATCCTACGCAGTGCCGTAGGGGACCGCACCGCCACTTCCCAGCAAATTAGGGACACTGTTGCTCCTGGGGTATCGGCGAGGACCATTCGCAACCGTTTCCATGAAGCTGGGCTACGGTCCCGCACACCGTTAGGCCGTCTTCCGCTCACGCCCCAACATCGTGCAGCCCGCCTCCAGTGGTGTCGCGACAGGCGTGAATGGAGGGACGAATGGAAACGTGTCGTCTTCAGCCATGAGAGTCGCTTCTGCCTTGGTGCCAATGATGGTCGTATGCGTGTTTGGCGCCGTGCAGGTGAGCGCCACAATCAGGACTGCATACGACCGAGGCACACAGGGCCAACACCCGGCATCATGGTGTGGGGAGCGATCTCCTACACTGGCCGTACACCACTGGTGATCGTCGAGGGGACACTGAATAGTGCACGGTACATCCAAACCGTCATCGAACCCATCGTTCTACCATTCCTAGACCGGCAAGGGAACTTGCTGTTCCAACAGGACAATGCACGTCCGCATGTATCCCGTGCCACCCAACGTGCTCTAGAAGGTGTAAGTCAACTACCCCGGCCAGCAAGATCTCCGGATCTGTCCCCCATAGAGCATGTTTGGGACTGGATGAAGCATCGTCTCACGCGGTCTGCACGTCCAGCACAAACGCTGGTCCAACTGAGGCGCCAGGTGGAAATGGCATGGCAAGCCGTTCCACAGGACTACATCCAGCATCTCTACGATCGTCTCCATGGGAGAATAGCAGCCTGCATTGCTGCGAAAGGTGGATATACACTGTACTAGTGCCGACATTGTGCATGCTCTGTTGCCTGTGTCTATGTGCCTGTGGTTCTGTCAGTGTGATCATGTGATGTATCTGACCCCAGGAATGTGTCAATAGTTTCCCCTTCCTGGGACAATGAATTCACGGTGTTCTTATTTCAATTTCCAGGAGTGTATTTATGGAACACGATATATGAGTGAATGAAAGCAGTCTTTATTGTTCTTTGATCTTAATGCTCCTGTGTGAGCAGGATAGCCAAAATATTCATTCTTCCTCCTGACCCTTGCCCTCTCTGTAATCAGACGCTTAGTACAAGATTCTAATTTTTTTATTGGTTTTACTTATTAAGGACCACAGGAAGTACAGATAATTTATGTCTCCTTCCTTTTCTCCTTTCTTTCTTTCCAGTAGTTTTTCATTATTTCCCTGGGTTTATTCTTCTTTCTTCTGTCCTTATCATATGTGTCTTTTTTTCTGCTGGAAGCCTTGAAACATTTTAATTTTGCTCTGAACTTATCTCTGTCTCTTATTTCTTCCTCCGCTGTTTCCATTTCTCTCAGGTCTGCCTTAACTTCTTTGATCCATGTCACTAATGTTTCCATCAAAAATGTTAAAATTATTCTTGTTATTCTCTTTGCATCTAGCCTTTTCAGGTATCCGTAGAATACAACTCTTCTCTTTCCCATCGTATCTGATATTAATTCTGTTTTTTCATAAATGTTATTACCTCATGATTTTTGTTTCTCATTCTCATATTTTGGTCCCAAAATTTTCCAGATTCTTTTTCTTTCCTTCTTTTGTATTTCACCTAATTGTTTAGCTGTATTTAGCAAAAGTCATTCTCAAGCATAAAGGCATTCAACTTTAATGACAGTGTTGTAGTGCCAGAGCTTTGCATTTATGGAAATAAGATTACTTGTTGTGCATGTTTTTTGTTGTTTGGAAAGTTACATCCTTTTTCCTTGACCTTGCTAAGTTAGCTTCTTTATCCAAAGCATTTAGTTGTATACTTCATCTAGGTATTTAAATTTTGTAGTCTTTTACATTGCTCCTTAATCAGTTTCCATGCATTCTGGTGGCCCTTTTTCATCTGTCAGACACAATACTCTGATTTTTTAAAAGACATATGTACGCCTACTTATGAAGCTGTCTTGTAGGAGATTCATTGGCATTGTTGCATCTTATATAATGCTTTTGAAAGAATTTTGTAAGTTTGTAATTATTATTAATAGGCTACTATTCTTTCTGAAGTTATAACTGCTGCCATTATTTTAGCTTTAATTATTAAACCCATTTAACATTAAAGACAAACCTTTATAAGTAATGAGAAGCCTGAAACACAGTATTTGTAAAGTTTGATATAAGAATCATTCCTGTCTCGAAATAATACATAGAATCCTTAATCTGCTCAATCGAAATAAAACAGTAAACAAAGACATAAAAAACTGCCCTAAGGCTGTACCATACTTAAGTTTTCCATGCCCAGTACCTCCATGACACTATTTAATTATGAATATTGCTGTAGTTAATGTTGTTCTGAAAAATATTTTACAAATAATAGCTAATTACGTATTAAATGTTTATTTCTGAGTAGTCAGAAATATTTTAACTCTCATGTGCTACACATATGAGGGTAATCCCAAAAGTAAGGTCTCCTATTTTTTATGAGTACATAGATCTGTTTATTTCTACAGTGCTTTACATCAGTTTACATCAGTTTACAGCTTCAACATTTCGCTATTTTTCGACATAATCATCATTTCTGTCGATGCATTTTTGTAGACGCTTTGGCAGTTTTTGTATGTCTATATCATACCAGCTCACCGCCATGCTGTTCAGAAAGTTATGAAGCTCTTCTTTCACCTCGTCATTGGAGCTGAATCGCTGGGACCATAATTAATGCTGACAGGTACTGTGAGACTCAAAAAAAAGTCAAACGGACAATTCAGAACCAGAGAAGATGAATGTTGCCAAGGGCGTACACATTCTCTGTGACAACGCACACCCTCACATTGCTCGGCAAACTGTTGCTCTCCTGCAACAGTTTCAGTGGAACATAATCACCCACCCACCCTATAGTCCTGACTTGGCGCCCAGTGACTATCACCTGTTCCCTAGGTTAAATGAACATTTGGCCAGAAAACGATTCAGCTCCGATGACGAGGTGAAAGAAGAGGTTCATAACTTTCTGAACAGCATGGCAGTGAGCTGGTAAGATATGGGCATACAAAAACTGCCACAGCATCTACAAAAATGCATCGACAGAAATGGTGATTATGTCAAAAAATAGCTAAATGTTCAAAGACTAGAACCACTGTAATTATTGCTGATTGTACTGCATTCCCTAATAACTGTAGAAGTGTTTTTATTGTTTCAGGGTCTCATGACATGAGCATTGAAGTAAAAGGAACTGGCCTAATTGCCAAGATAGTGAGATCTATAGTAAAAGGTTTTAACATCAAGAAAAGAGTTAAATATTTTACTAGCAATGAAGGTCAGTAATTCTCTTTCATTGTCAGAATATTGTATATTTTGGCACAGTTAGACTATACATATGATAACTGGTGAATGGAAAATGCCTTTGCAGCCTGCCTTCCTGTTCCAAAGAAGCCAAATATTTATATTATATGCAAGATATATGGCACTTATTTTGCTATGTGGGTGATTATTCTAGTCAGTTCATACATCAACCGATTCCAGAGTGTAATCTGTGCATATTTTTATCCCAAGGTTAGTGCATGATATTTTTGTCATTGAGATGATGTTCTTTCAGAGCCTAGGAAGAAAGTTTAATATTGTATGCCTTATTGTCAGCACAGTCATTTGTAATCAGGCACAGTAAGTGAAGCTCTATTATGAGTCTGTTTGTACAGAGTATATTTATATATGTAATAGTTTGCACTAGATGGTCTACAACATTAATACACACACGGGACAAACAACTAAAACAAACACAAAAAGAAAAAAAGAAACAGTGCTGCCCTCTTAAAACAACATTAACATTGTACAACTAACACCCTCCTTCCATGTTAATTATCAGTGTTACAAAAACTAAATTACAAGCTTTAAGTTAGTCCTAACAAGGCTCTAAATTTTTCAGGTTTTATTCTACGTAGTGGCTTTGTCAGAACATCAGTTTGTTGCTCATTTGTGCTGATGTGCTTTAACACAACTTTCTTAGCAAACACTTTCTCCCTCACAAATAAAATTTTTATATCTGTATGCTTTGATTTATGATGGACTGTGGGTTCTTGCAGAGGCTTTTTACTGACTTATTGTCTTCATAAAGTGCAAAAGCTTTTTGACTGCCAGAAAGACTATAATACAAATTACTGAGCCAACAGGCTTCACTAGTTGCCTGCTTAAGGCTACAAATTCTCATTCTGTTGATGACAACACTCAGGCTTCTTAGATGCCCATAAACACTACAACCCAAAACTTTGAAAATATAAGCATCTGTGGGCTTTCTATCTGCTCTGTCACCATCCCAAACAGAATCAACAGAATCAATTATGTGATCAATACAGTTTTTATCCCTAGCATTTAAAAGACTCAGTTTTAGGGTTCCCTTAATATAATGCAATACATATTTTAAAGCATTCCATAAATCCAGAATTACATGATTGGTACCCAGTTAGAATACTTATTGCTACATAAATATCTGACCTGGAAGCTAATGGGCCACACATCAGTGATCCTATTAATTTTCTACATCTTTTCTCAACATCCTCATTTTCAGATTTTTCTGTTTTTGACTCACTGTGATCAGAGTTTTCCTCTGAATGTCACTTCTATTTGAAACTTCCACACTGCCCAATTGTCCCCTCCAGACAACTTCAAACACTGATGCATAGACTGTTCCATTATGCCATGCCACAACTATGTCAGTGATATCAAATTTGCTGTCATTCACGATATCACCAAAAAACTACACTGAAAAACAGATATATGCATCTGGACCCATAACCTGTAATCAGGCACAGTAAATGAAGCTCTATTATAAGCCTGTATGTACAGGTTTTATTTAAGTATAGTTATAGTTTACACTCAATCATGCACAACATTAAGCACACACAGGACAAACAATAAAAACAAAAAACATCTGAAAAACAGAAGTTAACACAAACCAATGAGAAACAGTGATGATGTCTGAAAACAACATTAACATTGTACCAACATCATTACAGAAGGATTAGTAGCTCAGCTGAACAAGGATGAAGAGGAACTTGGCCATGGGTTGTATGAAGAAAACAACTTGGCAGTAGCCTCATTTTATTTTGGGGAAAAGACTTAAATCTCTATGGCTGAATGGAGACCTGAACTCCACTTAACCTGAATATCAGTCCACTGTGTAACCCATTGCTGTACCTCACTTTGTCATTTCAAATGTCAGATAGTCAGGGACCTGACTCTTCCTCTGGTCTTGTTGGAAAAGCTTATCTTATCTTGTTCTGACGATATACATTGTTGGAAAAAATTACAGCACTCACTAGAGTTGTAACAAAGACAGGAAAATTAGGGATCAACATCTCATCAATGAAGAGATCATTAAAAATGGAACAATTTATGTGTTCGTTTGAACACTAACACAATGTAGGGATTTGCTAGGTCTCAACAGGTAACTATCCTTTCAATTTCACCTCCACAGAAAACATGAGGTGATCACTGAAATTTTTTATAGTTGGGAGAAGACAGTCTGGATTGTCCACTACCTATTGTGCTGTCCACACACTAACACAGTTTGCCATAGGAAACACTATAAAACAGAACACTTCAGCACATTAGATCATTCCATAGATAGGTAATCAAGATGTTGCGCTCATGTCACCAATAAACTAGATAGGTAATCAAGATGTTGCGCTCATGTCACCAATAAACCCTCTTTTTTGTGTTAACTTGGTTTATAAGAAGGTTGTTAATATTAGCTATACCATGAATGTTTCATTAAAATAGTTTGTGTAACAATTTTTTCACCATCATCATATCCCCTAGAAACAAATAAAAACTACCACTTACTCCCATGGCAATAGCTTTTTTATTAGAGGTAATAATAGTCTTTAAATTCCTCATGTCTCTAAATTTAGATTTTTTTCTACTAATCTCTATATGTAATGACTTCAATTATGATGTTTTGCCCTCTTCAGTTATTTTTAACAGATGAAGTTTTCATGTGAAGTTTGGACATTATTAGGAATGCTGTTGTTGTGGTCATCAGTCCAAAGAATGGTTTGATTCGGCTCTCCATACTACTCTATCCTGTGCAAGCCTCTTCATCTCCAAGTAACTACTTCATTCTTCATCCCTCTGAATCTGCTTACTGTATTCATCTCTTGGTCTGCCTCTACGATTTTTACTCCCAACACTTCCCTCCAGGACTAAATTGGTGATCCCTTAATGCCTCAGAATGTGTCCTACCAACTGATCCCTTCTTCTAGTCAGGTTGTACCACAAATTTCTCGCCTCCCCAGTTCCATTCAGTACCTCCTCATTAGTTACATGATCTGCCCATCTAGTCTTCAGTATTCTTCTGTAGCACCACGTTTCAAATCCTTCTATTTTCTTCTTGCCTAAACTGTTTATCATCCATGTTTCACTTCCATACATGGCTACACTCCTTACAAATACTTTCAGAAAGGATTTCCTAACACTTAAATTTATACCCGATGTTAACAAATTTCTCTTTTTGAGAAACACTTTTCGTGCCATTGCCAGTCTACATTTTATATCCTCTCTACTTCGACCATCATCAGTTATTTTGCTTCCCAAATAGCAAATCTCATCTACTACCTTAAGTGTCTCATTTCCTAAACTAATTCCCTTGGCATCACCTGATTTAATTAGACTATACTCCATTATCCTTGTTTTACTTTTGTTGAGGTTCTCTTATATCATCCTTTCAAGATGTTGTCCATTCCATTCAACTGCTCTTCCAAGTCCATTTCTGTCTCTGACAGAATTAGTGTCATCAACAAACCTCAAAGTTTTTATTTCTTCTCCCTGAACTTTAATTGCTCCCCCAAATTTTTCTTTTGTTTGCTTTACTGCTTGCTCAGCATACAGATTGAATTACATCGGGGATAGGCTACAACCCTGTCTCACTCCCAGCTTCCCTTTAGTGCCCCTGATTTCTGTACAAGTTGTAAATAGCCTTTCACTCCCTGTATTTTACCCCTGCCACCTTTAGAATTTGAAAAAGAGTTTTCCAGTCAACATTGTCAAAAGCTTTCTCTATGTCTACAAATACTGTAAATGTAGGTTTGCCTTTCCTTAACCTATCTTCTATGAGAAATCGTATTGTCAGTATTGCCTTGCATTTGCAGCCATGGCTTGTTAAACTGATAGTTCAGAAATTTTCACACTTGTCAGCATCTACTTTCTTTGGAATTGGAATTATTATATTATTCTTGAAGTCTGAGGGTATTTCACCTGTTGCATACATCTTGCTCACCAGATGGAAGAGTTTTGTCATGTCTGACTCTACCAAGTCTATCAGTAGCTCTAATGGAATGTTGTCTTCTCCCAGGGCCTTGTTTTGACTTAAGTCTTTGAGTGCTTTGTCAGATTCTTCACATATTGTATCTCCCATCTCATTTTCATCTACATCCTCTTTCCATTTTCATAATATTGCCCTAAAGCACATCTCCCTTGAATAGACTCTCTATATATTCCTTCCACCTTTCTGCTTTCCCTTCTTTGCGTAGGACTGGTTTACCATCTGAGTTCTTGATATTTGTACATGTGGTTCTCTTTTCTCCAAAAGTCTCTTTATTTTTCCTGTAAGCAGCATCTGTCTTACCCCTAATGAAATATGCTTCTGCATTCTTACATTTGTCCTCTAGCCATTGCTGCTTAGCTATTTTGCACTTCCTGTTGATTTCATTTTTTAGACATTTGTGTTCTCTTTCACTTGCTTAATTTATTGGATTTTTATACTTTCTCCTTTCATCAATTAAATTCGATATCTCTTGTGTTACCCAAGGATTTCTGCTAGCCTTTGTCTTTTTGCCTACTTGATCCTCTGCTGCCTTCACTATTTCATCTTTCAAAGCTACCCTTTCTTCTTCTATTGTTTCCTTTCCCTTATTCTTGTCAGTCATTCCCTAAAGCTCCCTCTGAAACTCTCTAGAACTTCTGGTTCTTTCAGTTTATCCAAGTTCCATCTCCTTAAATTCCTGCTTTTTTGCAGTTTCTTCAGTTTTAATCTGCAGTTCATAACCAATAAATTGTGATCAGAGTCCACATGTGCTGCTGGAAATGTCTTACAGTTTAAAACCCGACTCTGAAATCTCTGTCTTACCATAATATAAACAATGACACCTTCCCTGTGTCTCCAGGTCTCTTCCATGTATACAACGTTCTTTCATGCTTCCTGAGGAAGGACCAAATTAGAAAAAGAGGAGCATAAGAAAACAAAGGAGAGGCAAATAAGAAAGGGGCTGAGGGGAGAGGAAATTGGATGGAAGAATGAACAAAGATGATGGAGGAAGATAGCAGAGGATGTAAGAAAGTACTGTATGGTATGGTCAAAAGTTAGAGGAGAGGTTTGAAAGAGGATGCAACAATGATGGATAGAAAGGGAAAGAGGTTAGTAACAAAGAGGCACTGAAGCTAGTGAGACAGGAGTATTTTGAACACTTGCTAAATCTGAACTGACTGGGAGAGGAGGATAATTGACTAAAGGAGGTAGAAGTAAACTTTGGGGGGAAGAGACCTGACCTGGAAGGAAATGGCCATGGCACTGGACAAGATGAAAGAAGGAAAGGCACCAGGTATAGACAAAGTAAGTGTCAAAATGGTGAAGACAGTAGGGGAGATTTGGAATCAGTGGCTGTATCATGTGATGAGGATGGTGTGGAATGAGAAGAAGACTCCAGAAGTTTGGAAGAAGGAGTGAAAAAAGAAATAAGCAGAATGGAAGAAAGGTACTGTAGAGGTCTGTTTTGTGTGAAGAGGGAAATGAAAGGACAGATTGGATCCACCAAACAAGTAGCATGAAACAGGGCAGTGCATTGTCACCTCTCCTCTTCATCATGGTCTTTGTTGAGATAATGATTAATGTGGCAGGGAAAACTGGAGAAGACAAGATGAAAATGATGGTGTTCACATATGACTTAGTGATCTGGGAAAAAAGGGAGCAGGAGGTTCAAGCACAGCTAGATGCTTGGAAAGAAATTGTGATACAGTGTTGAATGAAATATAATGTACACATATGTGAGATCCTAGTTACAACTAGAAAGAAATGCACAGTCGGAAGGCCTTGATCTTCCTTCCCACTACTCTTTCATCACACCATAGTGTCTCTTATTTTTTGTCACTTGTCCTTCCACACACAACTACTGCTGTCATCTTCCATCACTTCATGATTTTCATGCTCATCACCAGTAGATGGTAGTCACTATCCAATGTCTCGGATTGTAGTACTTTTGTATCCATTATATCCATTGTCAACATTCCACCTTTAGAACTGTAGAAGAGCATTTCACTAACCTTTGGTTAGTAAAGCCTCTTTTGGGAGTACTGAAATCGGACTTCCTTCAAACAGTCTGTTCCTAAAGTTTCTAATGTGAACATCCTCTGAAGAAGACATTTTAGCTTAAATTTTTAACTTTCTGGACTTCATACTGTTATGTTTACACCCAGTTCCAGTAGTAAACTACCCTTTAAAAAGTTAGTACAAATTAGTTTACTATTTCAGATTAACTTTCATATTAATATGTTACCCAGTTTATATTAGCAACTATGGGGAGTAAGCCGTTTGTTAATAATCCAACTTTGAAATTTTGTGATATGAACTGTGCAGTCATGTTGCACCACAAATTCTTGAAAATGTACATCTCCCCATTTCTAAAAAGCTATGATATTTATTCATTATGATTATGTGAAATGATAGCTCTACTTGAGAGCTATCCTGGACACAATACCTTATTCAAAGTAATTTGTTCATAAATAACTAAAATGTAATTTATATTGCTGTGCTATAAACCTCATGGAAATTGTATATGAAATTAAGTAAAGTCTTCTAACTGCATATCAGAACATGTAGGACCATATGTGGCCTATTTTTTTATGTAAGTAGCTGAAATCATCTAACAACTTTTAATTGTTGCTTTGTAAATCTTACATTTTGTAGTGTATTCAATTGTTTTGTTTTATATAAAAGTAAGTGGAGCATGAGCCATGCAAGCAGAAGCAGAGTAAGTAAGGATGTAGTAGTCGAAGTAAGGGACAGTCAGGGAATCTGCATTATTGCCTTTTGGAAGCTGTTCACGTGAGACTCTTCCAGAGGCTCTCAGATAATATGTATCTACCATCAATGTATATACAATTCAGTTATAATACAAAACAAGAAACATGACACATACTGTTTTTATTTAAGAATTAGTACATCAGCAATGAGGGACTCTGGACCTTCTGAAGCAACAACCCCGCAAGGATATCAAAGTTGAGTGTCTCATCCTATGGAGCAGCTAAGTTATTATGTGAACTTTAATAAACTGTACTTGAAATTTTCTAGTTTTCACTTGTTTCCATACTTGTGAATGGTGGATGTCCAAACTATTAAGTTGCTCTGATGGTATGATTGAGAATTCACTATACCACTGTCCAATTATAGACAGAACTAAAAACTGTATAGTTTATTCACACTCAGTGTCAGTAATTAAAATACTTCCCTCCTCTCATACATTAATGCTGGCATTTTAATTCCTGCCACACCACATTACTTAATACTCTATTTCTAAAAACTGAAGCGAACGTGTCATACATTAGAAATTAATACATACTTCTACAATGATGCATTCAAAATTAAAATTAAACTGTCATTTTAGGATCTAATAACTTGAATGTGTAACAGACAAAAAACACATTCAGCATTAATACGTGAATCTATAGGAAAGTGTAAGAAATGAAAATGAAATAGAGATTTCGGTGTGCGAACTAATCACTAAATGCAAATGAACAAACAAGAACTGGATTTGCTATTATATAACTTTACAGACTAATGTGGAAAAATCAAATTTGTTTTATAATCTTAATAGTTAATGTGTAAAGCATTAGGATCTGTGTAGCTAGATGCTGCATGATAAGTGTACACAGTACTTTTAATCCATGTATGGGCTGAAGGTGGTGGGGGGTAAAAGACAGGGAGCGAAAGGCTATTTACAATTTGTACAGAAACCAGATGGCACTTACGAGAGTTGAGGGGCATGAAAGGGAAGCAGTGGTTGGGAAGGGAGTGAGACAGTGTTGTAGCCTTTCCCCGATGTTATTCAATCTGTATATTGAGCAAGCAATAAAGGAAACAAAAGAAAAGTTCGGAGTAGGAATTAAAATCCATGGAGAAGAAATAAAAACTTTGAGGTTTGCTGATGATATAGTAATTCTGTCAGAGACAGCAAAGGACCTGGAAGAGCAGTTGAACAGAATGGACAGTGTCTTGAAAGGAGGATATAAGATGAACTTCAACAAAAGCAAAACGAGGGTAATGGAATGTAGTCGAATTAAATCAGGTGATGCTGAGGGAATTAGATTAGGAAATGAGACACTTGAAGTAGTAAATGAATTTTGCTGTTTGGGAAGCAAAATAACTGATGATGGTCGAAGTAGAGAGGATATAAAATGTAGACTGGCAATGGCAAGAAAAGCATTTCTGAAGAAGAGAAATATGTTAACATTGAGTATAGATTTAAATGTCAGGAAATCGTTTCTGAAAGTATTTGTGTGGTGTGTAGCCATGTATGGAAGTGAAATACGGGTGATAAATAGTTTAGACAAGAAGAGAATAGAGGCTTTCAAAATGTGGTGCTGCAGAAGATTGCTGAAGATTAGATCAGTAAACCACATATCTAATGAGGAGGTATTGAATGGAATTGGGGAGAAGAGAAATTTGTGGCACAACTTGACTAGAAGAAGGGATCGGTTGGTAGGACATGTTCTGAAGCATCAAGGGATCACCAATATAGTATTGGAGAGCAGTGTGGAGGGTAAAAATCATAGAGGGAGACCAAGAGATGAGTACAGTAAGCAGCTTCATAAGGATGTGAGTTGTGGAACGTACTGGGAGATGAAGAACCTTGCACAGGATAGAGTACCATGGAGAGCTGCATCAAACCAGTCTCTTCACTGAAGAACACAACAGCAACAAGGGCTGAACAGTTTTGTACTGTTGCTACTACTCCCACAATAGCTCTTTCTAACAGTATTAGCAAAGCTTTTATGTTTTTATTGTCAAAACCTAACTACGTTATTTATAAACACTTTTTCATCTGAGCGTACTTTCCGATAACGTACATTTCTGCGATAACTGTACATTTCAGCAGACACCAAGAATAAGCATCAGTTGTAATATACTACAGTATCAGTATGACTTGACTGTACATCACCGAGCAGCCTGGGTCAGCCAGCCACAGTGGCCGAGCGGTTCTAGGCACTTCAGTCTGGGTTGCATGTTCGAATCCTGCCTCGGGCATGGATGTGTGTGATGTTCATAGGTTAGTTAGGTTTAAATAGTTCTAAGTTCTAGGGGACTGATGACCTCAGATGTGAAGTCCCATAGTGCTCAGAGCCATTTGAACCATTTTTTGACCTGGGTCATTCAGGTATTGTTTAGTGTTGTCGGGCACCTTCAGTCACATAAATGAGGTTTAGTTATGCCTTCTGCCATTGGCAATTGTAAAATAAACAGGTAATATTTAGTCTGTAAATCCAATGAATGTGCTCTAAGTTATAATAAAAATCACACTATAATCTTCAATCTTTAAAACTAATATGAATAAATAAATAACTCACCAGTCAGCAAAATTTGCATCTGCCTTTGACGGCAGAAAATTCGTTGACCATATCTTTATAGTTCAGACAGTTATCAGTTAGGAGGTCGGCTTCGATGTGAAAAATGGACAAGGCGTTCAATCTCTCCTCAGAAGACATAGTATGTAGGTATGATTTCAGTCTTTTAAGAGCCAAAAACGAGAGTTGTGCTGAACAATTTGTAAGTGCCATACATAGAAATATTCTAAGAGCAATGTCAACATTTGGAAACATAGACCGTAACTTCACTTTTCGTAAAAATTTACTCATTTCAACTGGTAAATCACTAATCTCAGAAGATTTCAAAAGTTACGCAAAAAGCACACATTCACTATGGATGGAAGGCTCTAAATCTGTGTCGTATGACGCTTGGAGTTTTGCTACATGTTCAGAAATATCGTCAGATGAACTGTTCTTAAGGTTACTGAAAACTGTGAAGAAGTCCAATAGTGTTCTATAGCTTTCCTTCCTCTTCACTAATTTGGTGTACAAGCTGCCTAATGGTTTTTGGACAACACGAGACAGCGTGGTACTGAGGTGCAAGACTCACACGTCTTGTGTGCAGCCAATTCTCTTCTCTGGGTAATCAGCTACATTGATCTCCCAAAAGCTTCTTCTCTGAAGACTACAGCAGATTACAGGAATTTATTAAGCTACTTCTCTATTCTTGACATAATCTGTATACTCGTGTAACATTTTCAGTTCATTCTTGGTATATTTTCATCTCTCAACACAAAGCAACATTTACTCTTTTTAACATACGTAAGTAAACTCTGGCAAGCCACTGGTGTCTTTAAACGTCAGACTCGATAAAGCACAAGTTCAATATCATAGTAACAATCCAATAATTTATGGACATCACATACGTCCTGCCTCATGCAGACCTAAGAAGTGAAGAAAAAATAAAAGTCTCTAGTCTCAAGCGAGTCCAATACATGAATGTGCATAGAAATCTTCCTCATTAGTCTTTTTTTACAATCACCACAGACACTAAAACTTAAAAGAATACTACATAATTATTCCCTGAGTTTTCATCATGTCTTCTATGGTGCTGGCGGCAAACATCTGTCGTCATCAGTGACTCGCCCTTCGTACAGTCTTCTAATAACAAACTTCTGACCTATACACAGAAACAGGTGGATCAGTATAAACGTTCTCACTCTTCCGCACTCATACATAAAATTTCAGGTGTTCGAGACGATTGAAGCCCGAGTATTTCTAGAATTTACACCAAAATTCTTGAGGCACTACATATCCCTCCCCTTAGCTCAAACACGTGATATTTTATGCATATTCATTATGTACAATAACATCCCACAAGATAATTCTTTATCTTTTAATAGTACATCTCTTTCTACTAATGACTGTGCATATTTTACCACAATTATAAAACTTGAATCTTTCAATCCATGTTGGAGTTAGCTCTTTTCAATCTCCAAAAATTTGTGAGTACCAAATTTTTGTTTTCTATTCCTCTTCCAATCATAAATTATAGGTGTACATAACTCATGAATACTCTACTGCTTTGTTCTTACTTCCCATACTACTTTTCCTAAGTATGTACTTATTCATTACTTATTGTAATCTGGAGGAACTCTGGGTAGAATAAAAGTGTTCCCTTCTTCTGACATGTGTAAATCTAAAACGTAAAAATTCTAATGCTGCATAAAATTTAAACTTACCAAACTCATCCCTTTAAATGTGTGACTTCTGTAACAATATTGCCCTTTTTCCCTTTAGGAGCAGTACCTACATCTTAAATGGATTGATCGTAGGAGTACTCTTTCTCCATCCGTTTTGGTAGGTACGCCCCTTTCTTATTCCTATCCTCCTATGGTACAGGTCAATCCCCTTCTTGATGCCCCTGTCCCTGCAGTATAGGTCAGCCTTTCATAGGTCTGCCTATCTGCCCTTTTTCTTAAACAATAAATGTTGAGTGCACCTGCCATATCCTTCGTGAGTAGGCCTCCTGGTTCATTGCCCTAGCATACATCTTTATGAATACTATTCTTAAATATTCTCTGGTAAAATTACTGCTCTACTTTACACCTTAACTCCACTTTCCAATACTTCCCCTAATACCCGAGAGTCCTCTTTCTCTCCTCACTCCTACTATATAGACAGATATCATGGCCACACATAGTAGATGCTATGTCTACCTGTATTTACCAACTCCCAGTAGATACTATGCATTTTCTCTAAGGACTAGCATGGCACATGTGTTGATTGTTATTCTCCTGTCCTTATATGCATGTAAATATATATTTGAGAGTCACAAAAAAATAACAATGCAGAACCGTCACATATCAACAATGTAATATGTGCATCTACTCAGTTGTACATATATCTTTATTCCCCTACATACCTTGGCGGTTCTAACCACTTCAGGTTTCTAATTTGTAATTCTCGTGTTTGTGTTTAAATATATCTTTGTGTGTATGTAGATGTGTGTTTGTGTATCCTGATTCTTTGGCCTACTTATATGAAATAAGTTGAAGCTTATTGGAACCCATGGAAAATAAGAAGGACTTCAGTGATAGAAGTAGATGCATATTGATAGAGCGAAATATAGACCGTAACTCAGATGAGATGTAAGAAAGGAAAAAATAGAAATGGTTGCTAAGATCAAAGAAGAGAAAGAAGATAGCCCCAAAGACAGGAAAACCCTTCCCACCCCCCTTCCCCAAGATCCCTACGTTGCTGGTACTTGAGTGAGAATCCAGAGGAGGTATGATGTTAAATGTCTCCTACAGAACGGACATTCTCACTTTCACCTTTGAAGCTCCCAAAGAAAAAATTGTAGCAACACCTATGAAATGGCAAATGGTGAAGAATCAGTTACACTTGTCTGTGAGGGTTGTCTGAAAGGTGGGGTGTGTGTTTAGTGTTAGTCATGCTTGTACTTACACTACCCACCCCTTCCAAAAGTGATACAAACTCTCCCATTTACATTATATCTCACAAAGGGTAAAAATTATTTATCATATTATCACAATTATGTAATGATTCATATAAAATTCCACTTTCTATTAATGTAACATTCCTTGATTCCTCTCCAAGAATAGCTCAGGCCAGATTAAGACCTAACTATACGCTGATGCTGGGATTCGAGACCACTGCTGACTAGAGTGGAGCATGAAGGCAACTTAAATACTTAGGACAACTTCTTCCAAACTCTACGGTGATGCCAGGATTTGAGACCATGAATAGTGATATGATCACTTATTGCTATTACTACAAGAAGCAGTATGGCCTTGATATCAATGACTTGCAGTAGCCTTTGCTTGTCAGCCAAGTAAAGACAGGGATGTAGAAGCAAGAGAAAACTGATCAACTTATATGCTTCTCTAAAGGCGGACAACAGGATAGCATAAGAATTCAAGAATAGATTACAGAATAGTTTAAGATTTGAGTGGAATTTGGTGCAGGAAAAATAGTACAGAAGAAACACTGAAAACAACTAGGGATCCGATGGTCGTCACTCCGCCCATTAACACAGAATGTTAACATCCCTGGGAGAAACAGATGTGACTCTGCCAGGATCCCATGGATCTGATATTAACCTCACCTGATTACTCACGGACCAATACGCTTCTTAAATTTTGTCTCAAAGTCTCCCCACAACAAAACAATCACCACTTTCCTTGGTAACA
This sequence comes from Schistocerca piceifrons, assembly GCF_021461385.2. NCBI lineage: Eukaryota > Metazoa > Arthropoda > Insecta > Orthoptera > Acrididae > Schistocerca > Schistocerca piceifrons. Next base: position 569,709,513 of record NC_060138.1, read on the forward strand.
CAACATTAAGTAAAGTTATTCTATGTTCTGATCTGTCCTGGACAAGTTTGAATTCTTTGCACAAGTCATCTATAACCTTGTTGGTACCATTAGGTTTGGAAAAAGCAACAGTCGCAACATTTCCAGAGATTGTACTCTCAGCCATTTCTTGATCTATAATTAGCTCAAATGGTTCCACCAAACTGCTTACATTTATCACGTCAAAGTTAACTACTTTTTCTCTGAAATTTTGTTCTACATTATTTACTCACAAACTGACAGCTCATATACTAACACCTGGAATTTTCGATTGAATAATCTATATTAATTCCTTAGGCTGGTCCAGGCTCTCTTCCAAAGTATTTGTTTCCTGTCTTACAGAATTAAATTTAATATTACATACATTTTCACAAGATTTTAATTTTTCACTAAATTTGGATTCTACATTATTATTATTATTATTATTATTATTATTATTATTATTATTATATTTGACGTTGCATCACTTACCATATTCTTTGCTTTGAGCCTCTATTTTGACAGGCAACAAACCTATATTTATCATTTGAATATTTAAAGTTTTATTCTGTCTCTGGTTAAAGTCAGTGACCAGTTGATTTATGAGAGTATTCAAAGAACTAGTGAGTTCACTCTTTAAATCTAATTTCAGATTTTCTACCTTATTATTTAAAGAGTCAAATTCAGTCTTTAATAAAACTATATTTGCTGATTGCCTGTTTCACTTCGACCACCTAATTTTTCACTTAGAGTGTCTGAATCAGTCTTCTGGTCATCCAACTTAGCACTTTGGTCATCTAATCAAGCATTTATCTCAGTATTTACTGAGTCTAACTCTAGACTTAGTCCTTTGATTAAATTTGCCACTTCAGTCCAGTCTGGCGTGTCCCTATTCACCGTCATGACCATGGCTGGTCCTGAAGTTTGTTGCTGTTCTTGGTCCATAATTTTATTGATCTTAGACCTAGTAATCATCTAAAAGAAAATTCACTACTGAGTACCATAACTATGATAACAGTTTATCATTCAACCGTCCCCTCAACTTTTACCAAATAATTACTGGTATTCGCTCACCCAGTGTAGAGCTCTAGCTGCGTTGGTGAGCGAATGTGTAACCAGCGCGAATGGACAGCACTGATGCCAGTGGCCTTGAGTGTTGGTTTCAGCGTTGACGGCAGCGATCGGACACAGAGTCAGCACCAGTGAGCAGCAGCTGATGCAGTCAGCGTCGGTGGCTGGTTACTGCATCGGCGTCAGCACGATGTACATGTGTGGAGACTGCTTACTCTCCTCACCCAATCTTCGTAGAGGACAGTTTAGGTCTTCTCTCCAGTTTTCTCTGCTATTACTTTCTCATGTCTTTTTCTGCATTGCACTCACAACATTCTTCCATTGGTTTATTGGACTCAATACAATTACTGGAACGAGTCCTCGTATCTTGTTAGGCCTGGTTGCTATGGTAACACCTAATATCTTCTTTCTATTTCTGCCTTTAAATTCTCATTTTCTTCGGGTCCTGTCACTTAGGGCGCCACGTTCTAATGTTTTTCGGTGACAGAAAATAATATCTTCTTATATCTGTAATCTATTGGTCACATATCTGAACATAAGTGTCAACTTACTCGTTGCTTAATGATGTACTGTAACTGCTATACAGAACAAAATTCTCTTCTTAAACATATAAATATCTCCATCATCTCACTCGTATCTCGCGCTTTAGAAATAATTAAGTACATTGAGACATAAGAGTTGGTTCATAAACCATATGAAAATATGAATATGTGTCTTGACTTCTCTGAGTCCAAGACATGAACGTGAATAGAAATCTATATTCAATTGTTCATTAGTCTTTTTTACAATCACCACAGACAGTAACACATCAAAGAATACTACATAATTATTCCATGAGTTTTTATCACGTCTTCTGTGGTGCTGGTGACAAACACCTGTCATTGTCAGTGACTCGCCCTTCTTACAGTCTTCTAATAACAAACTTCTGACAACACACAGAAACAGGTGGATCGGTAGAAACGTTCTCACTCTCCCGCACTCGTACCTAAAACATTGGGTGTTTGAGATGGTTGAAGGCTGAGTGTTTCTAGAATTTACACCAAAATTCTTGAGGCACTACAGTTGTAAAGTATTGGAAGAAATGTTTTTCCCTTCCAGTCAGAGAAACTTCTTCAGAGTCCGCTTCTTAGTCATCATGAAGTTTGCGTTTTCATGATCTTTTACAGGTGCATTCATGGTCTATATCAGTCACAATCTCCATGGATTTATTTTCATAATAGTCGAACATGACATGAATAGATGCAATAAATCCTACAAATGATTCATATAATTCATGCGCTATTTTAGTATGAATATTTACACTTTGCAGTTTCAGATTTACACCATTAAATCTCTGGAGTATGTCCTTCCAAACTGTCATCATGAATACTGTTTCTAGTCACCTGAGTTGATTCAATAAAGCTGAAGCCTCATTTCGCACATGTGGATTTTCAAACGTGTTATTGGCAATATGTGTGAGGGCATTAATAATGCCCTCCCAGTTTTCATGTAGACTTACACACGCTTCCTCTCCTGCTGACCAACATGTTTTTGATAAACTTTTTACTGTTTTGCCTCCTGTCTTCCTTAAAGAAAGAAGTTTACCCCAGCACTGTGTAGAAGCAGAAAAAAAATTATAAAGGTTTTGCGCTACATTGAAAAATGAACAGGCTTCCCTGCAACATCTTGTAGCACTAGTGCCGACTAAATTCAAAGAATGTGCTGCACAAGGCACATAATGTGCATTCAGATTTAATTGTTTAATGCATGCCTGAAAACCAGTGTAGGTTCCTGACATATTGCTTGTGTTGTCACATGACTGGCCTCTACAATCAGTAATATAAATGAAATTTGTAGACAGGACTTTTAGTACAGCCTCAGCTGTGTTTTTGGACTTGTGTCCTGGGTTTGGCAAAAACAGAATAAACCATTCAACTGGTTCACCATTCTCATTCACATATCTTAATATGAAAGATAATTGATCAATATGTGAAATGTCCACAGTGTAATCTACTACTATAGAGAAATATTTGGCCTGTTTTATTTCACTTCTGATAATTCTTCTTATTCGTTCAGAAAGCAGCTCTATTATTTCATCACAGATTCTTGAAAAAAGATAACTTATATGTCCCAGCCCTGGATTTCCATATTGTTCAGTGTGCTCTGCGAGAAAAGGATCAAACTTGGCTATAAATTCAAGAGACATCATAAATTGACGTGAATGGAATCTTACAACATGTCCATGTAGGGAAGTCTATGGCTTGTTAGGTTATTCACTACTGCAAACACCCTTTCAAACACACTGTGCCAGCACATTTTTTCTGTCTCAGCATATAACTCAATATGGTTATCTATTGTTCGAAGTGACTTTTTTCTTGTTAAGAGTGATAACGCAGAATTTTTGTGCTCAAGTGAATTCTCATGATGAGATAAAATCTGCAATACCATTAGCAGCAATTGCGGCCTTACCTTCGAATAATTTCCATGGTGCCCAAAAAACAACGCTGGTGCTACAGGAGTATACTAGAAAATCATGCAAAGTTGGTTGACCATAAAAGTTTACGGTAAAATACACTTTTGTTCAAATATCTGGTTTTATCTTCTATTGATCTTCTTGAATCAGAAAAATCACCATTACAATTTTGATTAATGCCACGTTGTATGAGAATGTCGATTGTTGATTCATTGACTCACCATTCTGCAGGATCATCATTAAACTCGAAATCAGGAACAATTTGCTTTTCTTCATTTTTAACTTTTGTTTCATCTGTATTCACTTCTTTTACAACAGCTGTAGTGCCAGAAATATCACCCATACAACTTGAACTCAAAAGTTGAACCAGCAAAATTTTTTGCAAAAAATTTATCTACTCTGCCAAGTGTTTTTAGGACATTGGCTGCTCATTCCCACCTTTCCTTTGATAATTTCTGAAATGCTGCCCCACTTAATTTTTGCATGTTTGCTTTTTTTGCTGTTATTCATGAAAGGCACTTACGAAATTATCAACCAACAATCAAAACATAAGAAAAAAAATTTGTAGATGGAAAGAAAGAAAGACTGTCTAGTTCCAGTCATACTAGACCACACATGAGCACAAAGCTTTTTACTTCAAACCTGGCACACAAGCACAAAGAGTTTTCCTTTTAAACACAGAGCGATGAACTGACCAACTAGGATTACTCTATGAAAGAACGACAATGCAGAATAATTTGATTTCATTGTCACCTGTTTCTTTGTTGTCAGTGAACAGTTGAAGCACACCTGCTGGCTGGAATTTGCCTCGTAAAGGAAACGGGACAGTCCCTATTTTGGATTCGGTTTCCCATGTCACTGGAATTTTAGCTGGGAGGCAAATATGTTCTGAATATTCTTGACACTGTCTTTCTAATTTTAAAATCGAACAATGTTTGCAATTTCTTGCAGTGAAGTGTGCTGGATCGACTCTTATCCCACTTATTCTTATAACATTTTAGTGGTTTCTGTGGGCAGAGAAGACAAACTACAAAGTTTAAGAAGTCTTGTTGGCAGCTGATGTGATGTGTTGTCATTTGTGGAACATTGCTGTTATGTCTACATGCAAATGCACCTTTTGTTCCAACATAAATTAAAAATAACCTTTCCTCAAAGAAAAAAATCTTAATTAAGAGTTTAATATAAAATGTAATGCCATGTACTATTCGATTGCACAGAGTGGGAACTTTGATATAGTGCAGACAAACAAAAGTTGGTTTCTTCTTCTTTTTTGCTAAAAAAAGTAAATAAATAAATAAATAAATAAAATTTTTGAACTGCTGTGAAGTGTATTTCACACATTATTAGATATTCTGCTTATGTTCTTTTCATATAAACATGTGTTTAAAAATGTAAAAAATTCCCAGTATCAGCATGTTTTGTTAAACGGGTGTCATCGAATCAAAGCTCAGATCTTGAAGACCACAGAGCTTTCGCATTAATTACAGTAATGGAGGGTTGACTTGATACTTCCCCGAAATTTCTACAAGACATTTAAGTAGAATCGGATTTTACATACTGAGGCCCACACATGTTACAGTAGTTAAGAAGTTGCGATTAGTTTATCACAGCTTTTCAGGGGTCCCAGTATTTTCACGGGGCAAATATGGTAGGGTTAAGTAGAATCCGACAACATTCTCAGAATAATAATGTTTCAAACATTGTATTATAGATTGCCATCCTGACAGCTTACTTCAGAATATTTTGAACAATTATGAAGACAATACCAGACAGATACACAATGTTAAATTTTTCATTCAGCCACCAAGTAAACTCTGTATATTTCCAAGCTTGTATTGTCGAGTTTTGTAATGCTTATTTAAAGTAACAAGTTGTTTAACAATATTAAAAATTTTTGTCATTTGTAAGCACAGTTATTTTAAAATGTAAAAGGTTAAAAAGAGTTCAGAGCAAACAATGCCACCCCTAGGTCCATGCCTAGTGGGCCTATATGTAAATCTGCCACTGCCAAATACAGAAGTTGAGAAAAGAGGAAAAAGGTATGTACATTTTCCTGGTCAAAAATGCTTGCATCCCATCCAAAAGTTTGGACCTTTTCAAACTCAATTGGGTTGTAGTGCAGTTTATTGTCACAGTGTTAAAAGTCCTGTAGCCCAGTTAGCATGGTTGTAAATATTAAGCTGTTAAAAGGCGAATCTACTGACCAATTTGGGAGGGGTTTTGAAACATTTGCCACATTTATCTAGATGAATGTTGGCTCTGGGTTAA